>NW_024537464.1:0-234675 GCF_016647745.1 Suillus plorans | reverse complement strand
GAACCGATATGAGCCTGTTTGATGAACCTCGGCGGCCTTTTTGGAAGTCTGGCCGATGAGAGTGCAGCGGTGGCCGATGACTTTGCAGTTGGCCTGGGCCATAAGCCCTCATCATGAGCATCACCATCAGACCCATCAGACCCTTCGCCGACCGGTGAATGCATCTTGCCCTTGTCGTCAATCCACGCTTTGAACTTTAACGTTAGTCCAACCTGGTGGTCTTGTCGGTCCAACCAACATTCCAACAAGGCATTGGCTTCATTCCGTTGCATTTTGGATGGGTCTGTGATCTTGATATCATTTGGCAGGTATGTGCTGGAGATGAACCGTGACTGCCCCTTCATTATGTCACTCCATGGCACTGGGACCTTCCGTTTTCCGCAACATATTCCTATGGCGGCGGGTGTCAGATAATGGCACAGGTCTTCTATCATACGGCTTACTGTAATGAATGGTGAGGAATGACCGAATCATTGCCTTCTTGACTTCAAGCGAGACACCCTTAATATCAGGCAATATCGGCAAATCCATACGGTCCAGGTCGAACTCGTAATGAGGCTTGGGGACTCGGCGAGTGCCTCCCAACAGTGTGCCGTCCTGGTCTTGATCCTGGTCTTGGTGGAGGCAACATGAATTATATGAAGCGCCTCTCAGATGGTCTTGAGACTTACCGAATTCATCACCGATAAAATCTTCCCATGCCGGTAAGATGACCTGCCAGTCCTTGCATTTCATGAAGCTGGATCCTCTTCCGAGGTGTTCATTGAAGTCAAACCTGCCAAACCATGTAAGCACAATGACCGACCGACCGAGCATATCAACTTGCCCAGATGTAAGCAGGGCGCCCTTCTTGTCTTTCCAGGATCCCAATACAAAGAGTCTCATACCGGCCTGAGTAAACATCTCTTTGGCGAAGTGCTTGATCATTTTTTTGCCCTTCTTCTTAGCTGTCTTGGCCTGGACTACAGGGTCAGGCGCTTGATTTGTCCACTGGTCGGCCTTTGCCCGGGCTTCCTCCAACTCATCATCGTTGAGCCCTTTCATGATTGCCGTCATGGTAGGTTGATATCTTCTGAGGACTTCTTTCTGCTCAGGCTTCTGCCCAGTCTCCTCCTCGATTTCTTCATGTATTTGCTGAAGAATGTCGGCCTTCCGCTCCTCTTCGATGACTCGGCGGGCTGTCCATTTCTTTTGCAGCTTCATTGGCACTTTGGCATTAACCTTGGGTTTCTTGTGATTGTAGAACCACTGCCTGTATCTCTGTGCATGATGACTGTAATGCAGCATGACCCGAGATCAAAGCCGAAAAGCTTACCTCTTTTCGTTGCTTCAAGAGCTCTTTGTCCATCTTTGGAGCGAAAAGTTTTGCCTCTCTGGCGGCCACTTTGAAAATCTGTCGTTGCTCAGTTCCACTTGCCTTCTCCCAGTCCTCAACATGGGACTGCAGTGTGGTTGTCTCTTGGTCGTTCAACCGAGGCTGATCACCGGTGATTATCTTTGTCCGAGGCATATCACAGTAGGTAGCTTGGAGTAAAGAACCTGGAAATGTACGTGTAGGAGAGCGTTGATGTGGTTGATGGAACGAAAAATGGAAGGAAGCTCATGTGAGTTATGATTCACATAAGTGACACACCCATGTCATAAGTGAACGTAAGGGCTAGATTGTGCCAAATAGTGTGAGCCCTATCACTATAAGACTTATTGAGTGGTGTAGATGCATAGGTGGGTGGGTGGCATGAAATTGGAGGATCTGAAGTGCTCTTGACACATCATATACACAAATCACTATCAGTCATTGGAATTGCGCCGTGAATATCCATGCCAATGATTACCGAGAGATCAAAGTGACTATTACATACTAGGCATTGCATTTGGCAGTTGAATGTAAGCACTAAACCGTCCCAAAGTCTAAGCATCTCATTCCAAACAACACATCCTGACAAATGCAGCACTACTTCCGTCCATGGTCAAGTCAAAGCCAAAGGCCTGGAGTCCTCCAAAGACATCCTCTTTGGTTCAATGGGAGAACAAACGAACATCTAGAGGAGATATGGGATGATTTGTCAAAGCTCGACGTTACAACAAAACAACATCGGTTCATTCATCCCCCAGAAAATCGCCTACAAAGGACCGATCTACCAGAGGACTTCATGAGGAGGGCGACCATGAACACTACGACCTAGGTGAATGTAACTTGAAGCCTTTTCGTCTTCGCAAGTCCATGGCAAGCTCACCATTCACTTGCCTTGTCTCATGTGCTGACACCAAATATCAAGAGTCAAAATGACTATCTGCGCGAGTGGCAGTACAAGACCGAGGACTACTTAGACTTGCTCCTTTGGCGAGAGGGTCCACCTTCCAACAGGATGTGCTCTGTCTGTCCAAAGGATGGAGTCTACAGATGTCATGGCTGCATGGGTGAACCGCTCTTCTGTACCCATTGCTGTCGGACGTTTCACAGCCGCATGCCTTTCCATCGGATCAGTCAATGGACTGGGGGATTCTTCGAAGACACTTCCTTGACCAAGATTGGGTTTGAAGTCCACCTTGGCCATGCAGGCGAGCCTTGCCCCGGACTGACCGATGAGTGGTGCGACACAGATGATGAAGGAGACCAATTCACAGACAGCCCATGGATACCATTGGTTAATGATCCTCGGATGACTATGGTGGTGGATACGTCTGGGCTCCACTCCATGATGATCAGATTCTGTCAGTGCGCCGGTGCACTGAGCCCGGACATGCAACTATTTGAAACCGGCCTCTTCCCTGCATCTTTTACTTCGCCGAAGACAGCATTTACATTTGCGGTGTTGGACGACTTCCTGCTGGACAACCTGGAATGCGGGACATCGGCAATGAACTACTACAGTAAATTAAGAAGAATCACATCAAGCGTGTTCCCTCATCTGGTTTCAGTGAGTGATGTGGATTTCCTGCATTGCATTGCTCACAATAGCCGAAAGGACCGGTACAGAGAATTGATGAGGGTCGGCAGGCAGTGGAGACAAGTGAAGCAGCTCAAGTGGCATGGGTTTGGCCATGAGAAGTGAAAGCCGAAGGCAGGGGAGCTTGCACTCTTCTGTCCTGCATGTCCTCAGCCCGGTGTAAACCTCAGTATGTCAGACAGAAATGGATCCGACCCTGCATGGCTATATTCCAGATCTTTGGTCATGGATGGCAATTTCAAGGCCGAGCATTTACATCCCACCAATCCGACCGATGAAGTGGCATTGACTGACGGCTTGGGCTTCATGGTCAGCAACGCCCGATACAAAATGCATCTATCCCAGGCGCAGGACATTGTACAAAGGTCAGACTGTAATAACCACCGAGCGGTCAACCAAGCAAATGCTTCCCGCCACCGGCTGGAAGCCACAGAGATAGGAGGGTGTGCTTGCGCGAGACACGGGTGTTTTGTCCCTCATTCAATGGTGGACTTTCAGAAGGGGGAAAGGTTCGCCGTTCCAACTGCTAAATCGGCCAGGTTTAACTGATGAGTCGGCCGGTCAAAGGCAAATGAATATGGATTACGCGCTGTGTCAAGCTCTGGGGTACAACACCGATGGTATTGATCGGGCATTGACTTTCTATGACATTAATTGTCAATACAACAAGCATCTGAGCAAGCGGATTGAGGACTCGCCCTATCTTGACCTTCCATGGGGCATGGAGATTATTCCTGGCATCGGGCTCTGGCATGTCCACGGCCATCAAGACAAATGCTATGTGTGGTATGCATCCAATTTCATAACAGGTGCCGCCAGAATCGACGGCAAAATCATGGAGACCCTGTGGGCGCCCTTGAACATCATATCACCGTCAGCAAGAGGGATGTCCACCCCTCACCGAAAGGAGTGTTTGGACTTTCAGATGAATGATTGCAATTTTATGAAGATGATACGCATCAGTGAGCAATATCATGTTATCCAGCTAGCAAATTCAAATGCATTTAGGCAAATTCCTTTGCCGAAAATTTAAGGAGGCCATGCAGGGAGTCCAAGACAGCCGACATGCATTTGACCGGTTGAGCGAGACCGCCGAGGATGACACCCTTGTCAAATGGGAAGCAGAGGCCACTGCTGCTGAAGATGACCGACTTCATAATCCCAGCTCCATGGATATATACGAAGTTCAGTTGACCAAAGGTCCGTTGCAATGGGACTCTTGTATATTGAATATGCTGATGTCCTTGTGGCACAGCACCAACAAGAAAACAGCAAGAGTTGCACCTACTGAACCGTCAGGCACAATGGCCCACTGGTGAGATTCACCGGGGTGCTGCAACTTGGCTGGCCTGTGGAATGACACTGGAGGAAGTGCAAGTAGCCCTCCTGATCGATGTCAACAAGTTGGGGAAACGGCCGACCGACAATCAGAAGCTGGCTATTGCCCGGCGTCGTGACAGATTGCAAGGTCAACTAGATGAATTTGTGAGGGTCGCACCGACATTTCTTGGCAATGAATTCAACAGCTGCGACCATTTGGACGGTATGACAGTTATGTTGGACGCAACAGAATTGGATTCCGTCGGATCATCATCGGAGGCTCCCGATCGGTCAGATGATGAAGACCAACGTGATATATCGGTGGAGTTCAATCCCGAGACCGTGGTGATTCCATTACCGTCAAACATCGGCATCGAAAGGTGCGCCGAGTGGGGCGTCTCCGACCTTGTGCTACAAGAAATATCCTTAAGAGAGGGCCAAGCAAACGATGCATTGCATGCTGTGAGGGTCAACTTGGCTGACAAGGCCGTTCTCTTTCGCACCACGGTTCGGTCGGCAAAGTCACAAGCACGGTCGACCAGAGCATGGGCTCGTGTGCACTCAGTTGACAGAGTTCTTAACCTCAACACACAGATCTACGCAAAATGCCGGAAGCAGCTCATTAATCTCGGTGCCGATGACTTATTGATGAAGTATCGGCTATTGGAGAAGGCCGACCTCAAGGCCACTACCGTGGTGGCAGACCCAAATGCCCGCGGTCAAAGAAATAGCACATTAGCCTGGTTTTGGTCCATTGATGTCGAGGGGGATTCTACCAGCAATGACTGGATGAATGAATGTATGTACTTTGCCGACCTACCTCTTCCTATATAGTCGTAATTTACTTGCCAAATAGTTTACCGTGTCCATTGGCTCAGGACATTGGCACTGCGAAATCGTTGGGAAGAGGAGCTACTGCTGGTCGGTCGAGAAATGACATGGACGGTTGCATTCTTTATGCATAAATCTCAACAATGGGTCCGCCGAATGCAGGAGGCCGATGCAAAGGACATCATTGGGCACCGCTGCTATGCAGCCCGCCAGGCTAAAATGTATCTCTGACTATCCCAGCATGCAGAAGACAGCTTTGAGAGAACAAAAGGGGTGGCTGAGGTTGCGGAGTGACCGGGGTTCACATGCAGCTGCTAGATTAGTCATCAGTACAATGCTGATCCCCATAAAAGTTTTTTCCGTGTTGATGTTAACTACCACCATCATGTCCAACTCCCTAACATTGCATACGTATGAACTGAGTGACTTTACTCCGTGGGATGCTGCCAATGTTCTAGAGTTTGCTACGTCTCAATTCGCCGCGATCTGGCTGGCTTGCGACCGAAACCACATCCCTCGAACGCCGGCTTACAAAGCCACCTTCATTCGGCATCTTCAGTGGGAGGCAGATGTAAGTACATCATCAGTCGGTCGGTCGGCCATTGTGATCTTGTAGCTGATGCCTAAATCAGCGTTTTGTATTCCCATATATTAACATATCAGTGGTCCTCAACATCCACCCAACCATGCCCGACCTTCTCTGCAGCATCATCGGCAGATTTACCCGATTCCAAACTGGAACCATCACAGCCGAGGAATTGCATGATGAATTCTTTCTTCACTGCTCTCCGCATCGCCCTGGATTGACGTCCCACCACCGAGTTGTTCCTAACTATCCCTATGATTGGTGGAAGGATCGCTTTGACCGCTTGAGTTTTGAGCTGCCGGTCTTGAACCTGCAAGAGGTCATGGAGATGACCCATGACCACTTTGAACAACTGGTCGGTCATTTTATCTCTCTCACTTTCTTTCTGCTTCATGATGATGGACTTACTCTCATGTCAATCCTTAGCCGCTGGGAGCTATCCTTGAACCGGGTCCTGCGGTAACCGGTCAAGTGGACGGTGAAGCCCTCTTCAATCAAATTGTGGCCGCAAGAGCCCACCTCCAACATCTCGGCGAATCAATGGCTTCCTTGCTGGAGCAGAAAGCCGGGATTGCCGCTGCAGCCGCGTCCACCATGTCTCAACTTGAGGGACCAATTGCCGAGCTGGAGGAAGAGCTCTTAAATTCTGGTAGGCAATTGTCTGGCAAGGATTGACTTCACATCAATTGTGCTGTTCTATCGCCGATCTGACCGTCATTACCGGCAATGTGTGCATACTTACGAAATAGACATCGGTAGTATCGCCGAATTTACATTCATGCTCCAAATGTATATAGTATTACTCAATGAATCTCGGTCCTGTCCCATATAAGCTAACCATCAATTATGCCAGTTGTTCTGCCCCCGCAAATGACTCCAATTCAGACTGACTGGGTGTTACATACCACAACCATCGCTGGTGACTTTGTGCACCAGCTGTTTGCTTTCCACGTCGGTCGCCAGCAACAGGTGGTCTTGCCTCCGCTCACATTGGATGTGCCAACCATGCTTGCATGTCAGCAGTTGGCCCGAGTTCTTGCCGATGCATATTTACACCCAAGTAAGTCATTCCTGAATATAATCAGTGGTTTCCTGACGGACCACAGTTCACCTTAATCTTGATATGATTCGTTACAACGAGGCCCTCAACAAACGCTCTACCAGCCGGATCACAAAACATGAAGAGGCTCTGTCTAAAAAGTTCCCTCATAGTTCTCAACAGTTGCTTGACAAGCCCTCGGTTCTGGTGGATTCTGGTGGCCGGATTATCCTATGGTGTTACGACTGGGATGAGTCGAGCTATCTCTGTCTGAATAGACAATCGGCAAGATGCCAGATAGACGTGAGTCTTCTCTCGATTGAGAGATCAAGTATTCTGGCTAAGGCGAGTGTCGCTGACTCCCTTAGAATAGTGGTTCTTAGGCAGCAAGGTTGGAGACCTTGCTGAAGGACAATGTTCCAGGTAAAACCCAGTAGATTAAAGTAGAGAATACAACTGTAGGTAGGTAGGTTTATATACCAGTGTTCAAGCGGAGCTTGTAAATGTGTTATCAAGATAGAAGCAAAAAAGAGGCGGACAGCCCGCTTGGCGAGATAAGAGTCAAGATAAGAGATAGGCATGATAAGAGATAAGCGTGGTACGGATGGCCCGTTTAAGAAGCAAAAAGGAAAATGAGTATAGGGGCCTCTCTAAATGTTATTGTAACATTACCCCCCTGTTACGGTTGAAGTCTCCGACTTCAATTATTCTTCGGTGTCGCAGTATTCGTTCATGTAGTCGTAGTGGATGGGATCCGCGTCAGCGTTGTAGAACTCTGGTTCATTATACCTGGTGGCGTAATCCCGGTTCGCCCTTTCTATTTCTTCCTGAAGTTCTTCATCTTTCCTGGCCTCCCATGCCGCTAGTGCTTCATAGAAGCCTTCATCGGTATAAACCAATGGGAACAGTTCTTTCTTCGCAGCGTAAGGGCAATAAATGGAAAGATGGCCGGGCTTCTGGGCCTGGCAGATGCGGCAGTAATATTCGGGGCAATTCTTGTGACGGTGCCCAAGTTTCTTGCAGACGCGGCAGACGAAATTGTCTGCGGAAAACTGGGGTTGTTTTACAGTGATGACGTCGGGGGTTTCGGTGAGGTCAATGACTTCACGCTTCTTTCCCTTAGAAGCTCTAGTCTTTGACACTCCGTGCACGGTAGCCCCTCTACGGGTCTTTCGTTTGAAGACGACGGTGGGTTCGGGAATGGGGAGTGGTTCTTCGACTGGTGTCGGTTGAGCAGCAGGCTGAGTTTCTTCTCCAGCCGTAACTGCAGCAGGTACGTCGCTGGGGGGAGCGCTAGTAAAAGGGCTTGGCGGGCGACCGACTTCGGTCTGGTTTCGTTCTTCAACAGTCCGTATAACTGACTTGCAGATAGTGCTAAAAGCAGAAGGAAGCAGCTGAATCTCAAGGCTGCGTATTTGTCTTTGGAGGTGCTGGCATGCGAGTCTGAGGGCATCGTTTTCAATTTCTTTGAGTCTGAGCTCAAGGGCGGCGGTGGCGCGTATGATGTGAATCTGGGATATGACAGGGGCGGCAGTGGACGCGGGTGCTTCAGCGAGCTGTTTCTCAAGCTCAATTGCGTGGGGAAGGGACAACAGAGTGGTCTCGACGATGGCGTCGTCGTCTAGATTAAGAATGTTCTTTTTGTACGAAGAATTTCCGAGTGAGTGCGAGGATGATGATGATCCGGTAGGGGAGGGTGTCAAAGGTGGAGTCATGTTACTTGGGATTTGTTTGTGGGAGAATGATTCGTTCAGTTCAACTTGTGTCTCTTCTTATACGTGTTTAAGAGTTCTTTCGAACTCCGCAAATTTTCCTCGGGTATCCATTCGTTGCTTCCGGAGGAGTAGCCTATCCATGATACCAGATAGCGTCTTCGTTTACCCGTGCCCTTATGGCTAAGAATAGCTTCTACTTCGTATTCTTCTTCGCCATTGATAACGTCAGGTGGTGGTTCGGCGTAGTTCGGCCCGTGTATCTCTGTTTCGCGATAGGAGGATAGTTCAGAAGCGTGGAACGTGGGGTGGACCTTCCATTGTTCTGGAAGTTTCAGGGTGAACGTGATAGGAGATAAGACCGCGGTGATAAGGAATGGCCCGTATCTCTTGGGCGCAAGTTTCCTAGATGGTAATGATGTTAGGAGATTGGTGGCCGAGAGCCATACCTTATCTCCCGTCTTCCATGGTCGGTACTTTTCATGACGAGATCTTTCTGCCATTCGTTGCATAGCGATATTATGGCAGGCAAGAGCTTCTTCTCGTATCTTCTGGAGGTTCCTAAGTCTTTCTTCTGCTGCCGGCGTGTCTGATACTGATAAGATGTGTGGGATTCCTCGCGGTTCGTAACCCATCATGAGGAAGAACGGGGATGTGTTCCTGGCATCGTGCTTTCGATGATTATGGACGAACTCGGCGATAGGAAGGTGATTGGACCATTCTAACGGATTGCTTCTACAGTAAATCCGTAAGTAGGTTTCTAGTTCCTGGTTGAGTCGTTCTGTTTGTCCGTCTGTCTGGGGGTGGTAGGCGGTTGATGCGGCAATCTGATATCCGAGGAGCCGGGCAAGTTCTCGAGAGAATTTCGAAATGAACTGCGGTCCTCTATCTGAGATCACTTTCTCGTGGAGGCCGAATCTTTTGAACACGTTTTTGAGAAATAGTTTGGCCACTCCTTCGGAGGTGATGTTTTTGTTGCATGGTGAAATAATTACCCCCTTCATAAGCCCATGGTCTACCACGATCATGATAGAGTCAAAACCGCCCGATACGGGTAGGTCGGTGATAAGGTCGACAGAAACTTGGGAGAAAGGGCGAGTGGCGGTGGAGGGGATCGGGCGCAATGGCGGGGTAACAGGGTGTGTGTCAGTCTTCATCTGCTGACACAACGCGCATCCGTCGACGTATTTACGGATGTAAGTTCCCATGGCTGGCCACCAGAAATCTCGTTTGACGAGTTCCTCCGTCTTAAATCGGCCGGGATGCCCCGCCGTGGGATGATCATGGTGTTTGAATAACACATCATGCCGTTGGGCTGCTGGTACGTAAGCTCGATGTTTATAAAAGAGGACGCCATTGATGCACGTCCAATCGGAGAGGGCAGATTTCATCGGGGGAAGGCATACTCCGTCCAATGCTTCTAGGGCTTTCTGGTACACGGGGTCTTCAGCGGAGTTGCGCGCAATACTTTCTGACAAATCATTGTCAATTAGTCGCACGAACATGGTATCAGGGAGGAGAACGCGATTTTCATTATCATCTTTTCCGAGTGAATGGTCCGGGCGTCGAGATAGGGCATCAGGGGCGGCTAGTTTGGTCCCTGCGACGTGATGCAATTCCAACTGATAATTGAAAAGGATGAGCTGCCAACGTGCCTGTCTTCGTGTCAGCTTTTGGGCGGAGCGGAAGTATAGGAGGTTCATATGATCCGTGAATACTATCACGGTGTGGGGGCTTCCTTCTAAATAGTGGCGCCATTCCGAGAGTGCCCGAATGACCGCCAGCAGTTCTCTGTCAAAGATTTCATAGTTCCGTTCTGCAGGGTTGAGAGATTGGGATAGGTAACCGCATGGGTGGTACATTCCATTTTCATCAGTCTGCAGTAATACTGCTCCGGTTGCTGCTAACGATGCATCGGTAGCGATTGCGAACTGACGAGTTGGGTCCGGGTTTCTTAGTACTGGTTGCGATAAAAAGGCGTTTTTAAGGTGGTCAAAAGCGTTCTGGCATTTGTCAGTCCAAACGAAAGGGTGGTCTTTCTTCGTGAGGTCGATAAGGGGTCGAGCGATATCCGAGTAGTGAGCGATGAATGTCCGGTAGAAATTGCAGAATCCCAGGAAAGACCGTGTGTCTTTTAGGTTTCCCGGGGTTGGCCAATGTTTAATTCCGTCTACTTTGGCGGGTTCCATCCCTACTTCTCCTGGTCGGATCATCATTCCAAGATATTCTACTTCTCGTGCATCGAAGGTACATTTTTCCGGTTTAACGAATAGTTTCTCTTTTCGAAGGATGTCGAGGATTTCGATGGTTCGTGCTTGGTGCTGCTGAAGATCCTTCGAGAAGATCAAAAGATCGTCCATGTATATGACTAACCATCCCTGGTTTATCTGTTTCTGGCAGAGGTTGGTCATGAACGCCTGAAAGGTCGCGGGGGAATTTGTTAATCCAAAAAACATGACTGTTGGCTCGAACAGCCCTTCCTGAGTGGTAAACACCGCTTTCCATCGATCTTCTGGGTGGATCCTCACGTTATTGTACCCAGATCTTATGTCGATCTTTGTGAAGTACTTGGCGTCATAGAGTTGTTCAATGAGGGATTTTGGCAAGGGAAGGGGATATTGATTTCGTATGGTCCAATCGTTGAGATACCGATAATCTTGACAGGGACGCAGTTCTCCGCTTTTCTTTCCTACGAAAAAGAATCCGCTGGCTTGAGGTGACTTGGAGGGGACAATAAAACCTTTTCTGGTGTTTTCTTCGATAAACGTCTTGACAGCTTCTCGTTCTTTTCCCGATAACGGATAGACTTTCGACGTTTTGGGCACGAATCCTGGTTTGAGGTCGATACGATGATCTACCCCGGGTCTTTCCGGCGGGAGTTTGTTAAGACCATCCTTGGCAAAGACGTCTTGATACTGGTGGAGGAAGTGAGGGACGAGTTCTTCGAAAGTTTTCTTTTGTTTTTCTATTTCTCCTGCAACCGCGAATTCTTGGGCTTTATTACTTGTTTTTCCGTAGTTTTGTTCCCTTTTTGATGTTCCGTCTCGAACAAGTGGGGTATCGAAGGTTATATCTTCTATGATGCGTACGGTGGATCCATCAGTGGCGTACTCGACGAGTACTTTGTCACTGGCCAATTGATAGGCTAGTGGGTCTACGACTGGAGTTTTGAAGTTTTCTGACCAGACGTCTTCCTTTGTGTCATAGTTGGGTATTTCTTCATCAACTATTTCTTCTACAGAAGCGGTATAGGGGGAGGTGGTTTCTTTAGTTGCCACCTTCACCTGTATCGGCTTCCGTAGTTTGGAATTTGTCCAAATTCGGGTTGTTTCTTTTCCGACTTCTTTCTCTTTTCTGAAAAGCGGTGGGAGTGACTTCTTGCGTCTCTTTCTGTCGATGTTTTTTTCTATGGCAAGCGACTTCTTTGTTGATGGGAGTGATACGGTCTTGGCTTCCCAATCGATCTGGGGTTTCAGTGCAGCAAGCCAGGGGAATCCTAGGAGGATTTTGTCCTGTTTGGCTAGCTTTGCCACATTGAATTTCCCGATCATAGTTCGTTGATTGATTTTGATCGTGAGTACGCAATAACGAGAGATAAGTCCTCCTTGGGCATCCGATCCATCGGCGGTGATAACAGGGAAGGGTCGTGAGAGTTTATGGGTTCTTATTTTGTGCCTTTTACAGAAGGTATCGCTGATAAAGGTGCCGGATGCTCCGGAATCGATGACCATGGATGTTTCGACGGTTTGTACGCGTTTATCGGAAAAAATGGATGCAGGAATTCTTAATTCATTTCTGGTCCCGATAGAACGTATTAGTCGTACATGAGTGGGAGTTACTGACGTCGAGGCAGTGTCCCTTTCTAAAAATCCATCTCCACGAAGCGGTGTTCTACTTCGGTGAAGTTGCTGTCTTCTTCTTCTTCGACTTCTTTGGCTTTTTCTTTCATAGTCTTCCTTCGGACTGGTGCTTTCCTTCTCGGAGTTTCTTCTTCGTTTCTCTCCTTCTTTCTTCTGATGGGGTTCCTGGAGGAGGAAGCGCGACTTTCGACTTCGTCGTCGCTGCTACTTTCTTCTTCTTTGTTTCTTCGGATCTGTCCTCTTTCTCTTGGGTGGAAGGAGGTGTCGTTGGCACGGTGTCCTACTTGGTGACATTTGAAGCATCGTCCCTCTTTGAGGTGCTTCTTTAATTCCGCGTCTGAGAGACGGCTTATGCGGTCGACTTCCATGTCGTCGTCCCTTTTTGGAACGTAGTGTCTATTTCCGAAGTTCTTCTTCTTCTGTTGCTGGGGTCTTTCTTTCTTCTTGATGGCTTTCCATCTTTGGAAGGCGTTATCGAGATTAATGCAGGAGTTGACGACGGTGTCGAAGTTATCGAGAGTTTCACCTGTCCGGTGCAGGTTGTCCTGAAGCCCGTAGTCTAGGCCTTGTCGAAAGAATTCGATGAGGGGGGCTTGTTCGGTCATTCCTGCTCGGTGTGCGAGGAGTTTGTAATTGGAGATATAGGTGTGGAGATCTCCTTTCATCTCTAATCCTCGTATCTTCATCATGGCAGTTCCGGCGGGGTCCATGGGTTTAAAGGCTTCGTCGAAGTCCTTTTTGAATTTGGCCCAGGTTCCGTAGCCGATCATTAGTCCAGAGGTGTCTTTCCTCTTGGGGTCTAGGGCTGTTTCCATGAAGTCTTCCGCCCAAGCTGCTGCGTTTCCTTTCGTCATGTAGGATAACACAAGGATGATTTTCTTCTTATCATCCACGTAGACTTTGTCGTTAATGTCAAGGTATGCATGACATTTCATCATGAACCTTTTTGATTCTTCTCTGTCTCCATCAAATTCGGGAGGGGAACCGATCTTTAGTTCTATTTCTTTGTTCTGGGTCGTCATGGTGTTCAAAGGAGGAATGGTTGGTAGAGCTCCTAAGTTCAAGGCTCCGATCAAAGGAGTTAACGAAGTCGTGGTGTCGGTTTCGTTGCAGATGGCAACGGTTCAGGTGATAAAGACTTTAATCTTTTGTTACGACTGGGATGAGTCGAGCTATCTCTGTCTGAATAGACAATCGGCAAGATGCCAGATAGACGTGAGTCTTCTCTCGATTGAGAGATCAAGTATTCTGGCTAAGGCGAGTGTCGCTGACTCCCTTAGAATAGTGGTTCTTAGGCAGCAAGGTTGGAGACCTTGCTGAAGGACAATGTTCCAGGTAAAACCCAGTAGATTAAAGTAGAGAATACAACTGTAGGTAGGTAGGTTTATATACCAGTGTTCAAGCGGAGCTTGTAAATGTGTTATCAAGATAGAAGCAAAAAAGAGGCGGACAGCCCGCTTGGCGAGATAAGAGTCAAGATAAGAGATAGGCATGATAAGAGATAAGCGTGGTACGGACGGCCCGTTTAAGAAGCAAAAAGGAAAATGAGTATAGGGGCCTCTCTAAATGTTATTGTAACATATGGTACCTACCAGACGCTATTAGCCTCTGGATACAAGTATGCCGATGTATTGTTGCTTATCGGCCAACATTCACACTGACACAACAGGCCGAGATGGAAGAAGCCACCATTGGCATGGGTCATCTCCTCAAGACAAGCATGACCAGTGGAGAAGAGACCCATTGGCGAACATACGCTGGGTATTTTCATAAGAGCGACCGGCGCCCGCTGACTCCTGGATGCATCAACATGGCTCCTTGCTGGTTCCAGCAAGGCCGAGAGGTCAGGCCTGCTTTTCCACTGTAATGTCTGCTCACTCCAACTGTTCCAGCCATATGGTTTTCCACCCACCGGTGCGTTCGCTCCCAAGGTGTCAGGTACGCTCAAGGGGGAAGGAGCTCATATAGTTATAACATCCATGCAGCGCTCGGCGCTCCTGGCCTCTGCGGCTCTGCGGGTGATGCATCCAGAGTTATATTGGGCTTCGGTTAAAACCCAGATCAAACTTGCCCGATGGGCTATGGACAACGGCCACGATGAGATATATACTTGTTTGCAACTTTGGGCCTCGGTGCTCAACTGCGCAGCGGTTATTTGTAACCGGCAATGCCCTCTTCACAGAGATCCACGATCTCCTCCAGAGGGGTTCGACGTAATGACCAGTGTCGGCGAATATTACGACGGGCTCATGACCTTATCCAACCTCGGTATACAGTTGCGATACAACTCTGGCGCCATGGTTGCTTGCTCTGGACTGATCGTGAGGCATGGGGTCACATTCACCGGTGATCGCATTGTGTGGACGTGGTTCATGCGTGATAGCCTTCACAATTTTGTGGGGACACCTCGGCCACAGTATGCGAGTTACATGAATGTAGATTGGGATTTCTCAGTTTCAGCCTAGACAAATGCGTGATTACATCTGATGGTACATTACAGTTACATTTAACTTTGTACATAGTCATCAAAATGTTCCAGATTCATTTGAATCGATGTTGAATCGTCAAAGCTGGCGACCGAGCGATGGTGCTAAAATGTGTCGACCGATGCGCAAAGGAGACCCGTTCCACACCGGCCCACCTGATAGAACCCGAGCATTCTCCTCATTGTCCCGGACGATTTTCTCAGGCATTCATTTTTATCGGCTCACCTGATGGCATAGAGGGTTTATTTTCATCGGCCGGCCTGATTGCATCAGTTTCAGCGGCCCTGATGGCATCGGGAATGTCTTTCCACCGGCCCACATGATGGTGTCAGTGTCATGGGCTCATATGATTGTATGAGACATTCCTGTGTATTGGCCGACCTGATGGCATCGGGAATATGTTTCCATCGACCGACCGGATAGGATAGGTTCCAATGGCCCACCTGATTATACCAGACAATTGTTCCTATCGGCCGACTGGAGACCATCGTGAATTCATTGTCATCGCATGGGCCATCTGATCAGCACGAGCAATATATTTTCGATGGGCTGACTGACACGCACAGGAGATATATTCTGCATCGGCCTGCATGATACCTTCATACCCATTATTCGCATCGGCTGACCGGTACACACAGTCACTATTGTCTACATGGGCCGGGTTGAGAGCGTCACAATCCACCATCTTTGTTTCTTGGCGACCGGCCGACATGTTAATATTAAGCAACACCGTGTATAGGCCCAGCTGTTCCAATGGTCCATCAGTTAGTCAGTCGGCCGAATGTTAGACTCGGGCAAACACATTCAATCGGCCGACATCCGCTGGCCTGTGTGGAATGGCATATTTTCAACCTCGGCTGCCTGTATTTTACAGACTATGTGACTGAATGGGCTCCGCCGGCTGCATAGGGAAATAGATATGGGAAGGCGCCAAGTAAATGATTAGGATTATCAGGATCACCGATACTCAATGTATGGTTCATGTCTCATTGAGGATATTCGTTGACAAAAGTTGTGCCATGCTGGACGGAATAATGTTCCAATGTATTGGCTATTGCATGAGCCAAAATCTGATCATCATCAACTTCTGATACATTGCTATCAAGCACACCGTGCGACTGGACTGGAAATATGTTGGATGGAACTGTGCTTGTCAGCTTGTGCGAAGTGTTTTGTTAAACAGTTCGAAACTAACCATTTTCATCCATGAGCGATTCTTCGTCGATATGCTGTCCACTTGGAAAAGCTTTGTCATGTTCTATCGACGCAACATTATCATTAAGAGTAGCATGTCGAATCCCAAAAGAAAAGACGAACCAGCGAATACATCTTGAACATCATCTTCAGGTACATAATCCTCTCATTCACTATCCACAGCAGCAGTATCTTGGAGGTGTCGAATTGAGGACATGATGACATCCGGAATGCCGTGTGTAGGATATAGCGCAATGTCATCTTCCGAGATCGCAATGTCGGAATACAGCGGATTCTCTCGCTTAAGAAAAAGCAGCGCATTGTGCAGATGAGAGCGGCTCACAGACAAGAAAGGCGGTAAGCAACGTTCCGGAAAATCATTGGGTCCAACAATGGAAATGCCAATAGTTGTCGCCAAGATAGACGGTTTAGGCGGCAGCAATTTGCCTTCAATCATGGCTGCAATGGACGATGTGTTGAGTCGGTATGTAGATACATTTCCATGCAAGCCGCTGTTTAAACCTGCTGCATCCCAATGAACAGCACCGCGTTTTTTTGGGAAAAGCTCGACGATGTATGCTGCAGGATATGATAAGGCCACTAAAATATGCTCCGGCAGAGTCAACATCCCAAGTTCATCCGGAACTTCTCCAATCCAAAGATTATTGGCGAGGGAAAATGGAGGAGTTTTGTTAGATTTGATGTCGTCCCAGCAATTATTGCAAAGAAAACCATAAGGACAATCGTCTCGAATCGTGATGGCAGGATTGTATAGCAACATGCCATTCACGAGTCGTTGACTGTGATGCGAAATATATGGCATCAGAATGTCTTTGTGCTGGATCGATGACAATGCAAGTTCAGTTGTCTCAGATGCTAAGAACTTGCCTGCGCAAATAACACATATAGTAGCCCGACAGGCTGCATTTCCGGTACGGTCAATGAACCGCGAGAGACATTCATTTCACACAGAGTCTCCCACCTCCTCCAGGAATGATGATTTGGCAGATATTTGCCGTTCTTGTTGCAGCCACACCTTTTTCAACTGCTGTTCTTCATAATCTTGTAAGTGTGCAGCTTTTGCATCTGCAGCTGACACCACTGTGGATTGAAGAAGTACCGAGTGCCGAACTGATGACAATAGACTGTTTCAGTTTCGTTTCTCCGCACATGAAAGTTTGAATTCATGAACAGCGGTGATGATTTCATTGACAGTGAGCTGGTTTAGCGCATTCTCGAACGGCGCATGCAAAGATAAATGCGCATCGTGAGATTGCGCTGCTTTGTTGCTCGCTGCTGATATGACTGGAATATGGGTGTCTGTCGAACTTTGCACAGTAGCCACTAAGTCACTGCGCTTGCGTTTTTCAGCTCTTTTCAAGTTATTGTCACCTACTGCAGCTATAATCTCCTTCATTGTTAATTTATCCAGGGCGGAATTGAGCTGTTGCGACATGGTTCAAAAACTGGACATTGGATCGGTAATGTCATGACATACAGCCACATTGAACATTTATTGATATTTATTATTGTATATTATTGGCAGTTAGTCCGTCAGATTTTGTCAGATGGCATATGACCTTGCAAGCAAGGTGATCTCAAAAAGTGCCATTTTTTTTCAAAAACTCAGCAAGAAAATCATTTGCCCCTGATCCATTTATCCCATGTCTTCACGTATTGGCCCGATTCTTGTCAATTTTAGACGGACTTCGGACCTCATCTGCGTGTAGTGCCATGTTTTCCACTGCCCACACGTAATAATAAGTACAATACAATACTACAACAAGACTCTGTAGCGAAATGCGCAGCAATCATTGCGACTGCTCGGCATAAACCTGCGAAAGATCAATGAGTAAAATTATGTACGTTTTTAGTTACCCAACCAACCTTGATAGTCTTGTCAGCCCCACCAGTGATGAGCCGTGTTCCGGTCATATCGAAGGTCGAACAAAAGACGCCGGCTTCCGCCTCGAGGGAGCCGGGTTGAGGTACGTCATCAAGATTTTGGAATGGAGTCCCCGTATTGTAATCCCAGAACGTGAGTGTGCCATTGTCACCTGAGCATTACAACAGCGATTAATTCAAATTTGAGGAAAGCCGATGGGAAATGGTAACCTACCACCAGAGAAAAATACGCCTTCTGCGTTGACAGAAAGCGTATTTATGATAGCGTTATGACCGGGGAAGTTGTGTACAAATGCACCTTCTGGACATTTCCATTTTTTTATGTTATTACCGCCTGCAGAACCTGATGCAAAGGAATATTCTGTTGGATGAATTGCCAGGGCCCTTACAGATTTTTTGTGATGAGTGAGGGTGACCATCGTCTTTCCAGCTGCCAGGTCCCACAGTCTTAACCAGGGTAGTATCAGTCAGTGTGTTAAATCGCGAGGAAATTCAACGTACCTAACCGTCGAGTCCATACTTCCAGTGATGACTTGAGGATCAGATTCTTGGCACTTGACGTCAGCGACTGTTGCGGAATGCCCAGCGAGAACATGGATCTGAGCCTTTGTGCGCATATCCCAGACACGAGCTGAGGCATCGCGACCGGATGTGACCAAAACATCCAACGTCGGGTGTAAACTCAACGAGTAAACGCCTGAAAGATGACCATGATAATGTCGGATAACTTTGTTGGCTTCGAGATCCCAGCACTTGACCATCTAAAGGGAGCAATGATCAACGAGACGAGGTTGGCAGGTGCTAGAATGACTCACTTTGTCCTCACCACACGAAAACAAGTACGGGTGTCTCGGTGAAACGGCCAGCCCTCGGACAGTGGAAATATGACCGGTCAGGGAAAGCTTCAACTCCCCTGAAGCCAAGTCCCAAATTTTTATAACTCTATCTCCGGCACCAGTAGCAAACCATTTATTCCCTGGCTCGACCGCCACACTACGAACCCAACCCAGATGACCGGATATGACACGAGATAGCTTCCATGGAGCATGGTATGTTGGCTTGATAGTGCGAGTTGTTTTGTGTAGGGTCAAAGCCTCGGAGAGCTTATTAGACGTAGCGAACGTGGATGGTTGCACTGTAGGTGTGTTGTCTATTGCGGCAATGAGTGCCATAGACTTTGTCTGCTCCTTTGGTCGAGCAGGTCCAATAGGGCCTTGTTGGGCAAGTAATGCAGGAGGGAGCTCTTTGAAATCACGGTATTCATCGTTAATTTTCACCGACAGACGTATTCGCGCGCTAAAAATCTCTTCAGCAAATGTGCTCGGTGTCCCAGAACTCGTTACGCACCTCTTCTCATCTTCCTTCATCCCGTCATTTGGACATGATGCAAATATGTCTCTCGTGCGCTTTGCACTCCTCCTCAGTAAAGGATCCAGCGGCGGAAGAGCATGTGTTGTACTCATTGATAATACTGGATTTGTCGGCAGTCGGTCACTGTCAATGGCAGTGGCAGGGTGACAGGTTTGATTATCATTGTTTGTTTATTTACTAGAAAGGCAATCAAAGGCGTGGTTGCTTATCTGAAGCAAAGAGCTTTCATGCTTCAAGACCATTTCGTGGTCATAGTTTAGGTGGTTTAAAGAGGATTGAATAGCGCTTGAAGTAACATAGTGGTAGACATTAGACGCCATTTCGTCAGTCATGTCTGAAACAGCAGCAGCCGAGCTTAAGAAGCTCGTGAAACAGCTCCAAAATGCTTCCACAGAGGTGTGTACAAATCTTTCTAGGTCAATCCTTTTAGTTTGGTTTGCTGACGACCCTCGTGTAGGAAAAGGTATCGATTCTGCAAATCTTGAAGAAAGACTTCCAAGTAAATGAAGCGATCTTAAGGGTAGGTATCCGTGCTCGGATTTTGCCTTGTATTTTGACTCACTGGTGTGAATTCATAGGAAAGCAAAGCAGGGCTTGCTGTCGGAAAATTGCGGACCCACGAGGCAAAAGAGGTCTCCGAACTCGCCAGAGAGATCGTGAAGAAGTGGAAAAACGAGGTTGAACGCGCTAAAGGAGGTTCAGGCTCAAAGGCGGGGACACCTGCGAACGGCAAGGCAGCACCAAGTGAGTCCGATCCACATATGCTGCTAGATCCTTATAATGACTATGGCTATCAACTCTCTCACAAAGCTCGCAAGGGATCTGCTTCGGTCACACCCTCTAACGCCGCTACTCCAGCCCCAGTGAACGGGAAGTTAGAACCTCGTACTGCGAAAGGAGATGGTGCAAAGGCGTCCGGCACGGGGGACAGCACGCGGGATAAGTGCATGGAACTCATTTATGATGGCCTTGCTTGTGACTCTGGCGCTCGTGAGTCGATCCCAGACTTCGACTTCACTATCTGACTCTCATTACCCTGAAAACAGCCAGTGATCTAATCATGAGTCGAGCAAAAGCTGTAGAGGCCGCTATTTTTGCACAGTTTGGCAGTGCTAGCGCTGCATACAAGGGCAAAATCCGTTCTTCGTACGTCAACCTCAAGGACAAGGGCAATCCAAGTCTACGAGAGAACATTGTCAGCGGTGATCTTTCGGCGGAGAGGTTCAGCAAAATGACAAGCGAGGTACGTCAGGGATCATGAGATATATTTTTAAAGCTGATTTGTTCCAGGAAATGTCGTCGGAGGAACGACGGGCGGCAGACCAAAAAATAAAGGAGGCGAACTTTTTCAAGTCCTTGGGAGCTGGCGAACAAGAAGCCGAAACGGAAGGCTTCCAGTGCGGAAGATGCAAGCAAGTAAGACGTTTTCATTGAATTTGGTGGCTTGGTGCTCATCGTTCGTAGCGTAAGTGTCGCTATCGCCAGGCGCAGACCAGAAGCGCCGACGAGCCAATGACAGTGAGTAAATATTCAATGGAAATCAGACTAAAGTTTACGTCTGTGTCTTTCTAGACTTTCGTGACGTACGTGACCTTTACTTGTTGTACAAGACATACTCACCTTTCGTCTCATCTTCAGATGCGTCAACTGTGGCAACAAGTAAGTAAACTATTGTCAAGGAAACTCGTATCTCATTTATCACTTGTAGATGGAAGTTCTCGTAAATATTTGCATCGTCTAGGAGTGCTTTATAGTCGGCAAGATCATTTTCTACTGTAGTTTTTTTATTGTCCAATTGTCGGGACATCGTTCTGTTCGCCGTAGACGGCCCTGTCGTAATGATGTATACCTGCAATCTATCTTGAAAAAATGCCCCTTTGTTTCTCACAACTCGTATTTCGTACATATCGAGATAAAGGGACGTCACAACGGGTTGATGTCATTGTGTTAGTCCAAGGACGGCGCATACATCTTCTCTGGGTCAAAAGCTTGATTCAAAATTGGAAACTTGAATAATGAGCGATTGCCGTCCCACGTGAGGGTGGGAAAACGAGTGGCTTCTGAAATGCACGCGTTTGTACGCGTTAACTGCCGAGGCCACCAAGCTAGTTTCGTTTTATACCAGAACACCATTAATTCCTTGTACCACTGCCTTCAGCCGACTGTGTGTACAGATATGTCCGAAGATACCGAGGATGTCAAACCGAAATTGAGCTTGGTCATTAACTATGAGGGTACCCGTCAGTCTTCTTTACTGCTATTCCGACGCGTTCAACAGGTATTGACAACCCGTGGCCAGAAATCACTGTGAAGGTGAAGCACAACATGTCATTTAAGAAGATATTCGATGCAGCAGAGGTGAGAACATGGTCGTTGCATCAAAATCTTGCATTCTCATCAATCGGCATGACGTGCACCAGAAACGGTTTGGAAAAGAACCAGGTGAGTGGCAACTGCTTTCAGAAAGGCAAAGAAGTTCTGTACTCATGTTCGACCCTTCAGGGACGTTTAAATTCATTTACGATGGCAGAAGATTGCGAGCTGAAAACACGCCTATGGATGTGAGTGCTCTACTGATGCTCAGAGAACGATCGACGCTCGTATGCTGACGCCTCATCAGATGGAAATGGAAGATGGTGATCTCATTGACGCTCACTTAGAGCAGGTATGTCGTATGATTCTATTGTTCTCTCGATCCTAATACCGCAGTGCTCTCTAGCTGGGGGGTGGCACAATTATATGTTAGCTGTTGTACATCTACATGCTTCCGTAGGTCATGCAATCGGATGTATTCTCTCTACTGTATCACATCTCACCATTCAATCCGTTCCAATTTACTTGTCACCAAAATGATGGGGCCTCGACTCGAAAGCTACCGCTCCTTGCTTGAGGAGATCTCTGCTCCACCATATGCAGGGGTGAACATCCTCTCTACTCGGGTGCCTGACTTCTACATTCTTTAACTCTTGTCAGGCTCTTCAACGACAAGCTCAAGGGATCATATGCCAGCCACTGGGGGCGGCATCTTGTCAAGGTTAGGGGTACGCTGGCAAGTCGCCAGCATCTCACTGGTAGGCCACCTTTGTGAATGTGTTGGTTACGCACAACGACGCCACGGGAAAGACACTCAGCTCTGCGATCCAGCGCTTCCAGGTAGGAAGTTGGGACCACAGAATGATCAAGCACCTTCAGTTGACGTGAGATCTACTTGGAGCGATTATGTTCATACCGGCTTATATCGTATAATTATTTGTCACAAGTCCCGTAGCTTTTCCCAAGGCGAGGAACCTCTGTGTAATATTCCGACCCTAACTGACAACCCGAATGAATACATGAGAGACGGTACATGAGGCCTCGAGGATTGAATTCTGAAATTTGATCAGGGGCATCGACACAAATGGCAATCACGTGTGGTGGTCTGCACCTTGACTGACGCAACATGACTGTTACAGTAATATGTCGGCCACGTACAAGCAAAGGCTGAGAGGATGGCTCAGTTATGCGTTTGCTAGGTGTGTAGTACTCGTACTCTTCTCCCCAACAAGTTTCTCAAGTCATAGCAAGTGAGGCTTTTGTGGTGGTTTCCCTCACACTCTTCCTACCAATATGTCTGGAGCAATTTGCCCGTGACAATGGGTTCTTGCAACCAGAGAAGACTGAATCATGCTCTTCACTTTCGGGTTCCGTGCCTGCAAACGTGGACGGCAGATGCGCAGTGAAAATTGGTTGGTTGTGGATAGATACCGCCAGTTTCAGGTGCGTCCAATCTATTCTGGCTAGCGTTGGTGCAGATGTTGTAACATACTCAGTCTCTATGTCTATTCGATGTCTGTCGCTTTGCAAGCACTCACGGTGATCTCAATGGGGAGCATAGCCGATCGTTGTATGTTCCATGGTTTCGTTCTCGAACTAGTCTTCATTACTGGTGGCAGCGTCATACAGAAAGCCCCTTCTCCTCACTTTCGCTGCAATAGGTGCATTCTCCGCGAGCCTTTTTCTCCTTCTATCGTCGACATCTCCGTTGTGGATGGTCTCTGCGCTGTTTGCGATTTTGGCTAATGTTGGCTTTGGTGCCTCCGTAGTCGCTATGAACGCGTATCTGCCGTCACTGGCGAAAGATTCCCCAGAAGTAGTTCAAGCTTACTCCGAAGTGACGAGCTCATTCGAAAACCGGGATGAGAATTCCGCTCTTAATGCAAGCATTGATCTTGAATTAGAGCGCTCCTTGGAAGAAGTGTCAGATCCTCTTCTTGGTCATCCAGTCCATCCGGACACTGCTCAATTAACTTACACTGCCGCATTATCGAGAGCCACCTCGCGAATATCATCCTTAGGAATTGCTTCAGGTTATGGTGCAGGAATCATCCTTCTCTTGGTTGCACTCATACCTGTCACTCGCCTGCAAGGTTCTACTTTCTCACTACGTCTCGCCATTGGTCTCAGCGGCATATGGTGGGCATTGTTCTCGATACCTGCTGCTGTCTGGCTTCCAAACGCAAGCAACATCGATGAACCAGAATCCGGTTCTATCAAGGCAGATGACGATTGGACCTTCAGTTCGGAGATTGCGGTTGCATGGAAACGATTGGGAGTTATGCTTCGCTGGCGGGAAATAAAGCGTCTTCGAAATACCTTTAGATACCTCGCTGCTTGGTTCCTTCTCTCCGATGGTCTGTCTGTTATTCCACCAATCAATTACTCTTAATTTGACTTCTCA
The DNA here is from genome assembly GCF_016647745.1 of Suillus plorans. Lineage (NCBI taxonomy): Eukaryota > Fungi > Basidiomycota > Agaricomycetes > Boletales > Suillaceae > Suillus > Suillus plorans. The sequence goes on along the minus strand of NW_024537464.1, from coordinate 210,706 downwards.
ACAGGTTTCACTACTATAACATCGACCGCGATCCTGTTTGGAAAAACGACTCTGCACATGCAAGCTTCGTCTCTCGTCCTCATTGGCGCTATCACTCCACTCTCAGGAATCATTGGCTCTCTAGTATCCCCCATCCTCCAACGTAAATTCATGTGGTCGAATCTTCACGTCCTAGTCCTTCTCGTGTTGATGGTCTCGCTGATTCCGGCATACGGGTGCTTGGGATTCCTGCCCGTCTTCAAGGGAACTGCACGTTTTGGTGGACTGACAACACCGGGAGAAATGTTTGGTCTCGCGGTGTATTTCGGTTTGTGCCCTTCTTCTCGATCGCGAGCATTGACCGACTGGTATCGTTATCACAGGTTTTGCGTACGGTGCGTTTCAGAGCTATGCTAGAGCTTTGTATGCAGAGTTATTACCTACTGGGGAAGAAGCTCGATGGTATGCGTCTTTCACACAGGTGTGGCACGTAGAATATTGACGCACTGCTCCAGGTACGGTCTTTTCTCGATAACAGACAAGGTAGGCAGATAGCCCTAAATCTGCTTTGCACTGACTACATTTTTGCATGCAGTCAAGCTCTTTCGTTGGCCCGCTCATCGTCGGCTTGATAGCGGATAGCACCGGGAACATTCGCTACGCATTCTTTTTCCTCGTATTCATGGTGTGGGCAGCAGTGCCTGTACTCCTCAGCGTTGATGTTGACAAGGGAAGGCAGGATGCGAAGGATTATGTTTCGTGAAGAATCGTAATTGGAGAATGACACTATCCGTATTCAATAATATTCCCTCAGTGTGCATGGATGAAATATACAATTTTATGAGATGCTTGTACTATACGTACTGAATCGAATGGAAGCAAATCATCTAGAGCTCCTTCTTCGCTGCACTATCCCTCTTAGACTGGAATGCCTGAAGGGCCTTCAGTCGCTCCGTCAGTGTGGGGTGTGAGTGGTGATAAGCCGAGTATCTGTATCAACGACACATCAGCACGTCGATTCCAAAATATCATAACTCAACTCACAGCCAATCAACCCATAAGGTACTCAGATTCTTGACATGGAGCGTGATCAACGCCCGTGAAAGCCTCTCACCCATATCCTTCATCTCTGGAGCCGACAATCGCTCCTCGATCTCGCACGCAAAACGGTCCGCTTCCCACTCAAACTGGCGCGAAAGGGAATTCAGCGCAATGCCAATAACCGCTTCCAGGGGACTAAGAATCATCTATGCTCAGCGTCAGCGTCATATGCAAGAGAAGACTACGTAATGACGCACCTGGAATAGCAAGAATGCAACGATGGTTGGTGGGCGGGTAGAGATAGCCCCCGAAAAGTCGAATGCCCGCAAGAACTGAGGTGCGTGTAGGAAGGCGGGAAACATGGCAAGGATGGTGAAGATATGGACTTGAGATACACAGAGCAACTTCGTGGGGTGCATGTGGTACCAGTGGCCGAGTTCATGCGCTGATTCCGAACGTTCAATCGACAGACCAGAAAAGAAAATGCGTGCATACCTAAAACGGCCTCGACTTCCTCAGGTTTACTCTCTTTGATCAGGGTGTCGAAGATGACGATGTGTTTGCTCTGAATAATGATGAGCAGGGATGGTTACAGCAGGTGAGGTATACTAACCCAGGGCAATCCGAAGAAGTAAGCATTGCTATGGGAGCTACGCTTGGAACCATCAATCTCATACAGATGCTTCAAGGGGAACTTGAGCTTCGTCGCAAGCGATTCGGTCCTTGTGCGTAGCTCGCCCTCCTGGAGAGGCGAAAGCTTGTTGAAGAGTGGTTGAATCACAGTTGGATATATGATAACCATTATGATCTGGAAAGCCAAACTGGAGAAGGCATATCAGCACAGCCCTACTTGCATAGAGGAAAGAACCGAACAGGAAAGCCATAAGCCATGGGACGAAGCGGTCTCCAGCCCACCCAAAAACGTAAAGGAAAGCGGCGAGAAACGGCATGCCGATAACAAAGCCAATCGCCCAGCTCTTCAAGAGGTCCGTGACGAATAGTGCGGGTGTAGTCTTGTTAAAGCCGTGCTTCTCTTCCAAAACAAATGTTTGATAAGCAGAGAGAGGTATTGAAGGTATGGATGAGATAACAAAAAGCACGATGGCAAACGCAAGGGATTGCGATATCTATCATATTCAGTCAGTTTTGAGGTTTGAATTGATTGTAGGAAACCACTGAACCTCATACTCGCTGCTATATCCGAAGTAAGCTATCAACCCCCCAGCCATGTCCCATGCAAATGCATATAACCCATAATGAAGCATGGCAGAATCAAGGGCTTGTTTGAATAGTCCAGTAATCAAGGAGAATTTTGCTTTGTCCTTGCCGTAATTCTGGGACTTTGTGAAGGCCTCGGCATCGAAGTGGTCTACTAAAACCTCTGGAGGAGAGGTTTTCGAGTACAGAGGATACTGGCGAAGCCTGTGAGCAGAAAAGGGTTGGTTAGGGAAGAGAATCCAACAGAGCAGTACACTGACAGAAGGTAAGACTCGAACAACGTAACACTCCATGAGAAAACTTGAACATAAAACTTCCAGTCAATTGGATCAGTTGCAACAAAAGACAACTTTTGCTGGAGTGCTGCAAGCTGAGAGTGCAGCAGGTCCATGATGTGACTAGTCCTGGGGCGTTGGCAAGGGGTTACGAAGAATCGTCTACTCGGTTTTATCTTGTCACATGACACGTCTTTATTTCATGACCACGTGGCGGCAGACGTGTCTAGCGGGTAGCCGAGTACTAGTCCCGAGGGCTGACGGGTTTGTAAGGCAGAACGTTCCTTCAGGGGAATACAGTGGTGTCAAACATTCTTGTTTGATGGGTCGCACAAGTAATCAAGTCGAATGAGACTAATACTACTAGATAATATTACATGCGCGTGGATATGATCATCTTAATGGTTGTGGTTTACAGCGAGTTCAGTAAGACAGACTTCTCGAACTCCTCGCGGTTGTTCTTGATATTTTCCAGCCCACTCTTGATCACCTCCATGCGGTGAGCCTCAGGATCATAATGATCGCTGGGCTCCATTCCAGTTCGGGGAATCCACCCTGTAGGAATGCGCTTGAAGGCAAAGTCGCGAATGACCTCTTCTGCAGTTGATCTGGCAGAATCGATGGCTCCGGTAATCCACGTATGATGACGGCTCAAATGCTCTCCGGCGAAGTAGATGTTACCTTCCTTACGACGAGCAATGTCAAAATACTCTGACAGTTGCCCGGGAAGGAACATAGCGTCGCCGGTAGGGTTGTGCTCGGACCATGCTAAATCCTCTGCCGCGATGAATTCGTTGTAGATGTCAACACTCGGGAAAACCTTTGAAAGGTGACATAGAGAGTTCTTAAGACGTTCGCTGAAAGGAATGGAGGACCACACAGAGGCGTCTGTGTTCCAGGAATACAGAAGCAGGACGCCAGGTCCCTCAGAACCGATGCCATTGGATGGATATACAATCCACCGAATCGGCAGATCAGTCGTTGATTGTCCCCCTAGAGAAGGGGGTTGCACATGCTCCCAGAATCGAGTCTTGAAGCGCAGACCGATCTTATATAACGCCTCGTAGAACATAGCGCGGATAGCTTGCTCCTTCCTGTAATCCCAGCGAGGACGCTCTGGAATCATCCTCAACGCACTAGGCGGAATGGCAAGAATCACCTTGTCAAAGGTTTTTTCTACCCGGCCTCTAGGCGTATCTGCGCAGATAGTGACACCATCACCGGTCTGCTCGATCTTCTGCACTCGCGCACCAAATGTAATATTGTTCATGCCAACCACCTCGGCAAGTGCCTGAGGAAGTCTGTCCATCCCCTCTTCCAGTGTGAACCACTGTTTAGTGTCGAAGTCGAGGTTCTGCATGATGAGCTCAGAGAAGCTCAGCGCGAACTGGTTCGTCTGAGAGCACATAGTCTCGGTGAAATCAACGACTGATTGTGGCCATCCAAGAGATTCCAGGTAGGAACGGAATGGGACTTTGTCAAAACGCATGAGGAGCTTCCAGCCCTCGTCGAAGTCTCTCTCCAAGAAATTAATGAACACTTGTATAGCGCTCAGTAGCAAGGCATCTGCAGTCTTGCCATCATATGGTGCTGGGAGGTCGAATCCCAGTGCCTTCGCAGTGTTATCATCGCCCCCGTTCTTCAAAATACCATTGATGAAGATGCGATTGCCGGGGGTGGTGAGATGATAAGGTATAAGATTGAGGTCGGCGTGATGGGTGTCTTTGAGAAGTTTAATTAAGTCGAAGGTTGGTTGATGCATCTGGGTACTTGGAATACGCATGGCGCCGGCCTCAAAGTATTGGTCCTTCTCGGATGTAAAGCGGTAGGTTTTAACACGCCCACCCACTCTCCCATCCAGTTCGTACAGAGAGACTACGATGCCGGGATAGCTTGACAATTTCAACCGATATGCAGCATACAAGCCAGCCATGCCAGCTCCCACAATGCCAACATGCTTTAATTTCCTTCGGGGTAACGACGATAAGTTCGCATCTCGGCAAAAAAAAGACATGCATACCTCGGTCGTGCTAGAGAAGGGGACTGGGACATGATTAATATTGATGTGATGACACTATGGAGCCGCCATCAGAAAATGAACACTACTTAGTAAAGATTGGGAAAACTCACAATAAGGTCGGTGGGGACCTGGTTTAGATCAGATGAGCAGGACATGCAAGTATTTTATACCCGGACGGAAGGAGCTCACTGCGGTTTACGTGCCCAGGGCAATGATCTGGATTGATGGTGGCGCCCTAGTCAAACTTCCGAAGTCGAACGGCGACTAGATAGGATTGTTCTAAGATAGCCGACATGTCCTAGGAAATGTTGATTTTAGTATCTGCATCGTAACCAAAAGTCCGGTGGAATGTTTGACTAGTGCGGGAAACCTGTAGAAGTCCACTGCGTGCAGGTGAATGGTTGGATTCGAAGGAGCCCATCATGAATGAGAGTACTGAAAATGGGCTCAGATCATTGATTTCTGTTAGAGTGTTTCACGAGCGCCTCGCCCATTGTCAAGAAACGGCATGTTCCTTTCGCTATTTCTAAACAAACGTACTAACAATTCGCATTTCAAATTCAGGGAACATTGTATTCACAAGAGTCACCGTGCAGCACTGCAGTCATCATGAATCTGAGGAATTTGCCTCATTTTCGTTAATGCTCAAAGTTTGTCCTTGTCGTGCACGGCGTTGTACAGCCCACTCCCTAGCCCTAGCGCGCCGAGCTTCCTGATCAACCTCCTCCAACCGTACATTATGGGTCTGAGGCGAATCCAGGGTCGTAGCAGAACTCTCACCGACCTTTGATGGAGATGTTCCCTCACTCTCTGACTCTTCTTCGCCACCTTCGTCATCACTATCTCCATACGCAGCAAGTCCTCCCAGACCTACGTTCCCTGAAGTTCGCAGCGATTGAGCTGATTGGTCGACTTTTTCTTGTCTGAGCCTCTCCTTGGTCGTGCGCCATGCTCGTGACCACCGTCCCCTTAAGAATGCAAATCTCTTATCTGCACCGTGGTTTGCAAGAATGCGCATCTCCAGTTGTGCAGGATTAGGAGACGATAGAAGGTGTAGCGCTGTTCTTTTCATAAGCGCTGACTGGACATCATCAGGCTAGCACAGAAATTGTCGTCGTCTAATGTCACCCTTACGACAAGTACTAGGGAACGATCTCTTACCTCCTCATCGCTACCTCCCCAAAGATCCAACTGTTCGTTTTCATCGGTCTCGGCAAGAGCTCTCAGACGGTCCTCTCTGTTTTGGTCAATGAGACGCCTACGTTTCTCGCGCCGGTAATCTTCAATCTCATATGGTGTGAAGAAGAATGTATCTTCAGTGTCAGATGGCAGGTCTGACCATCCGGCTGGAGACAGAGACCTTGGCTGAGAGGTACTCAGACTTGTATGCTCTGGGAAGGCATCAAGCAAAAGACGAGCATCATATCTAAGCGGGTTTTGTATCAGACTGTGGAACAGAGGATAACGATGGGACCATATCTTCCAATCCGAAGCGGATAGAGCGTAGATCCGACGGATCCACTGAGTACTCAGATAGACATTGCATGCGCAGAGTATATAATTGCCACTTGTATTTTTTTGGGGGGCGACTCGCCATAACTTAGCAATAACCGTACTACTAGGGAAACCCACCTGTCCACCCAAGTAACCTTGTCGTCCGATGCTTCGGGGAAAGAAGAATCCGAGTTGAGAAGTTGAAAATGTCTTGTGCTAGCACCCCATTGTATGAGAGCGTTACCGATTTGAGGGTCGCTTGGATGGACACCCAAAGTTGGAAGGTGCGGCGCCTCAAGAGAAAGTGCTGTTGAAAGAGACTGCGGGCCACGTATGATAGTAGCCTCGTATGCTTGAATCGACAAAATGAAAGGATCTGGTGTAATTATCGTCGCCGGAGTTACGAGGTTGGCCGATGGTGCAACCTTGCGGTACTTGCGTTTATGGGACATTCCAAGCACCTCCAGTATGTTGATTGAATAGAGCTCTCAAGGGTAAAGTGGAGCCAAGTTGTACACGGCGTGAGAACCAGAAAATGTCAACAGCGCCATTTCAAATTTCAGTACTAACCCCACCTCAATACTGTTCATCGTTGACGGTCGTGTCAAATTTCAAAGGGGCCGTACAAATCGATGGATGAAAACTTACTGACACAGTCTCCTGCTAGCAGATGTGATTCCGCCTTTCAAATATATTGTTTTATTTCATCTTTTGACGGCCGGTGTATGCGTTCAGTAGACAGCACTTTCCGCAGGTTGTTGACCCGCCGTTCCCGGCTTCCCATGCATAAGAGACACCATCCAGTCGCGACGAACTGATCTCTTTACTGCCGGTTTAGGGACTCAGACTCCTAAATATGGTGAGTCGCATGCGCTACATCCTTCATTTTTAACTTCTCCCCCCTCCTTCAGATACCTTTTTAGTGGTACATCCACCGTTCGGACGTCTAGGCATACTAATTAGGGCATTGGGGTAGAATCTGCCCAGCAGCGCAAGTTCTACTTGTGTTGACCTGATATATTCGGATGCTGAGAAGTCAGAGCGAGTCCCGCATGGGAGGATCTCGGTGCCTCGATCGAGGCCAGCCGCCAGTTATGACCACACTCATCTTTTTCACTTCCAGGAGATGTCCACCTATTGAGTATCATGTAAGTAATCGTTCATTCTGCGTCATGCCCTTGCGGTACCTCATGTCCCTTCCGGGAGCTCTGACAAGCTCTCAGGGTTCTATTCTGACTATTTGGCTTTCTGACCTTACAGGAACCACATATGTTATCCTCATCGTCAGAAGCTGCTGACCCACTATTTTCGTCACACTCATGAGATAGCTCATCACGCGCACTAGGGGTATCTCGAGGTTTTGATTCTGGTTGGGACTTTTACATCTATATCTGCAAGTATAAATTGCGGCGGATTATGTTGGACAGGTAGCTGCTTCGTTACACAAGTAAAAACCCTCGTTCCCCTTTCATATCTCGCACCTCATAATGCATCTCTCCCTTACCCTGACGGCTGCGATGGCAGCATTCGCATGCTTCGGAGAGGTCGCCTCCATGCCCCTTGAGGAGACGCTGAGAAGCCTGACTCCGAAAGCAAGGAATGTTTTGAAGCGTGCTACCCCAGTAGCCCCCTATTTCGTTTTATACAGTGATGCGTACGTTTCCACTGAACCAACGGTGTCAGAAATTTCGGTAAGCTTTCCCTTCCTCTCCTTGCGATCGATACACTAATCGTGAACTGGTACAAACATCAGGGCTTCAATGTGTTTGCATTGTCTTTCCTCTTGGAATCTGGTGCAGCGGATCAAGCTGAGGAATGGGAAGAGCTTACCGCAGCTCAACGTTCTTCGATTCTCTCTGAGTATGATGCCGCAGGTATCTCACTCATCGTGTCCCTTTTTGGGTCCACTGATACCCCCACTTCATCGGAATACGACCCCATCGATACTGCAAATACCATGGCAGCTTGGGTCATCGAATATGGCCTGCAGGGTGTAGACATCGACTATGAAGTATGTTGCATGATGTCTGATAATGTTTGACGAAACTGATTTTTCTTAGGATTTTGCTGCATTTGACGCTGGCACTGGCGCTGCTGAGCAGTGGCTCGGTAATTTCACCACCCAGCTCCGCACCCAGCTTCCGCAGGGCCAATATATATTGACTCATGCTCGTGAGTGAGATATTCAGAAATTAACATCATCACGCTAAACTGATTCGCACAGCTGTTGCACCTTGGTGAATATATAGTGGCCAATTTGATCCCTACTGACTGAAATCAAAAGGTTTACTCCTGATAGATGGGGTGGAGGAGGATACCTCTGGGTAAACTCTATGGTCGGGGATATGATTGATTGGTACAATGTGCAGGTGCGGACGACGTCCTATCATTTCTAATTTCTTGTTCTGATTTTCTGTCATCGCAGTTTTACAACCGTGAGTCTCTTTGAAGCGTTCTCTTTGACTCTAGTAACAACAAACAGAGGGCACGACGGAGTACACGACTTGCGATGGCCTCCTGTACAACTCCTCGACTGCTTGGCCACAATCTGCACTCTTCCAAATCGCTGATAGTGGTGTTCCTCTGGACAAGCTTGTGATCGGCAAGCCTGCTACTGCAGCACAAGCCAGCAACGGGTACGTGGACCCAACTCTCTTGGCATCATGTGTTTCATCGGCCTATGCTTCTGGATGGAGTAAGTCTGTCCCATTTAGCTAGTTTTCCCTCTCTGATCATCACGGGGAATTCTAGATGGTGGTGTCATGGTTTGGGAAGTACGTGAGAATCTGAGCGATTCGCAAGGTTTCTGAGCATGCCGATATTAGTATCCTTACGCTGAATCTTCATGGATCGCGACTGTGCGCGGGGACACCTGGCCAATGCCATCCACCACTGCGACACCGACGAGTACTGGTACCACAACGGCGACACCGACACCGACAGGCACCGGTAATTGCGCAGGTGTTGCTGCATGGACTGCTGATGCGGTCGTGAGTAGATTTCTATTTTTTTTTCATCCATTCAGTACTGAACCTTTACAGTATACCGGAGGTTCTGAAGCAACCTACGGGTGCGTATATTCTGAATTGCTCTCCTCCATCCACTAACCCAAAATCTAGTGGGTACCTGTGGACTGCAAGCTGGTGGACGGAGGGTGACACCCCTGGAGGTAATTTGAACTCAACTCTTCCAGAAAAAAACCTGACAGTCCTACAACAGGTACCGCGGATGTCTGGGTCAACGACGGAGCTTGCACCTCTACAAGCAGTAGTACACTGACGAGCACCAGTACTACACTGACGAGTACTAGTACCACACCGACGAGCACCAGCACTACAACGACGAGCACTAGCGCGACGACGACATCGACAGGCACCGGTACTTGTACAGGTGTTGCTGCATGGACAACTGGTGTGGCCGTTAGTAGATTTCTTTTTTTTCTTCCGCTCAAGACTAAAGCTCTATACAGTATACCGGAGGTTCTGAAGTGACCTACGAGTGCGTATTTTTTGATTTGTTCTTGTCCATCTACTAACACATAGCTTAGTGGGTACCTGTGGACCGCGAGCTACTGGTCGGAGAGTGACACCCCTGGAGGTGATTTGAACTCATTTTTTCTAGAAATTTTCTTAACAGTCCCACAACAGGTACCTCGGGTGTCTGGATCAATGACGGAGCTTGCACCTCCACAGCCACCGCCGCAGCTAAGCGTAGGGCTCTCCCACCCCCCATCGTCACAGCGCCTGCTTTGTAAAGGCATTGATGGGTACCACTCCACCCTGCTCACCTGATGCAGCGGGGGTCCCGCGATATGTACCTTAATAGATATGACGACAGCGACGTATTATTATTGTGTTCTTGTACTGTTTTTACTTGCAAATTATGACGTAGTGTCTTGCGATACTCGCTATACTTATGATGATTATTTTGTTGGGCCTGTAAGGCTGGATTCGAGTACGAAGGGGAATGTGAACAGAGATGGGTTAGATATGAGACGAGTGCAAAGATAAATTAGATAATCGAGACGAGTAAGAGAAGGCTTGAGACGGAGACTTTCTGCGAGGTTTCTGAGGTACTTGGAGCAGGGAACTGAGTATAATTCGCTGCTGATATCAATGTACATGGGCTGTATATAACCGCGAAACGGTAAGGGCCATCGGGTACAACTAGATCAAACAAAATCCTGGCCAGCTCAGGCTCGGGGGGTCCAGCTGCCAGGCCCATACAACATGGACCTAAGCCAGACGTGTGGTGCACACTTTGTGACTATGATGGTAGTTTGGGTTGACCTGTTGAAGGAACTCGACATTGTTTCAAATGCCTCTGAAATAAATTATATAGTACATGCAGTCTCCTACGCTAATCCGCACTCCTTCTCAACGTCTGCAAGAACTTGAGCCCATTTCCCCCCATTCCAAGAACTGATCCTGACCCACTCGTTATCCTTTAGAACTCGTTTGAACCACAGCAAATAACAAGCTACGATGATGTCTGTATACGAAAAAGTGTCACCCATGAACCACTTCCCGTCTGTCTTCTGGTACCATTCGTACATAGTATTGTGTCCCTTCTCTAGTAGGGCCCAGTCTTCATCGTAGGTCGCATCCCAAGGCAGCGGGACGTCTATCGAACGAACTTTGATGAAGAACTTGGCACTGGCAGGACTCAATATTTCTGTGGAACGCGCAAAGATAGACTTTACAGCAGGCAGAATGAGTCTGATATGGGCGGAGTTGAACTCGCGTATCAAGGATTCTGAGTTGTTGGGGAAAATGGCCTTCTCGGGATATGTCTTTTCGAGGTAGGAGGCAATTTCGAGGGAGTCACTGATGAGGGCGCCGGTGTTGGGGTCGTTGAGGACGGGAACGGTGCAAAAATCCGAGCCGTCTGAGCGTTTGTTTGGCTTTGCACCGATGGCCTTCATAGCGATCGAGATGTCTGAGTATTCGACCCAGGCAGTCACAAATGGAAGACCCTTGTAGCTCAAAACGAACCTAGGGCGCAGTAGGCTGGTCAGATATCAAAGTGCGACATACAGAACATGAATTACTGACCTCGTCTTTGCGGGGTTGGCTGAAACGTTATTGCCTGGTAGGTTGGAGAGGGTGTCATACAGGACAAGTGTCTGCATCATGGAGTACTACTGAGACGTGGGGTTTGAAGTGCTGCGGCCAATCTTGAAACTCCTTTTAAAGGTTGAGCTTCATTGGTAAGCACCTGAACTTGGTTAGCGCATCGATGTGTTCTTGAACACCGAAACTATCTCTGTGTATAGATGCAACCGTATGGCGTGGATTTTGGGTGACGTACCACCACAGTTGCAAAGTTGGCAACCAGTGGCCCATCATCGGATGCCTATGTGTTGGAGTGGCTGACCTCCTCTAACGCGTTATAGTGGGGTATAAATTAGAAATGTAACCAAGGCCCTGTGACGCATTACGGTTAGCTCCATAAACAGAGGTAAAGTATAGCGTTGGTATTGATCCTTGATGCTTACTAGTCCACATTGGGCAGAAGTCTAGGACATTGAACCGTATGAGGAAGAAGGTTCACGTACGGGTCTCAAGCGCCCGCCAGAGGTTGTGCTTGACAAGCTCCCACGGAAGGCAGCCATTCATTCTCTGTGTCCTGCACTTGCGCATTGTACAAGTGTTAAGTGTGATCGCGCGATGACAGCCTGACTGACCGTGTGTGCCATACTCCGGAAACGCTGGTATCTTCACATCATCATTCTCCACCAAAGCCTGCTTTCTATATTATCTTGCTGACAATGCGGCCGGATACGCTGTCGCCGAGTTATTTAGCATCAATATCTCAGGTAATGATGGAGGACTGTACCATTGTGTCCTATAATTTATCGGCATCAGACAAATAATCGAAAACACGAACCCGCATCGACACCACCGTCCCTGTCAGCCATCAATGCATCAACATCCTCTCACTCGCGAACAGCAACGACAACTTAGACATTGCTCTGGATCCCCGATTAAAGTGAGACAAGCTTTAAAAAACATTCCGTCTTATGCAACTCACTATGTTGAATGAGGCTGAATAAGCACTCCGCCTCCTGCCAGTGGCGAAAGCAGGATCATCCTGACTCAAAAGCGATCGAGGCTTCGAGTTGGAACAGGGTATGTGCCACATACCTCGTGTCGGAACCAATCAAGGCTCCGTTGGAACAGGGCACCACAGAACCAAAATGAATAGAGCGTTACGTAAATAATGTTCAAATGAGCTGAAATTGTCAATCACGCCGGGCCAGTGTTAACGTGTATCTATCATTTTCTTTCAACGAGTTTACACTCATCGCACAATTTCAGAACCTTAATACTACAGTACATGAACGTTCATCGCGCCATCATCGTCCCGACGTCAGGAGACCCCCATCATGTTCCTTTGCCGTCCATCGCTGAGCTCGCAGATCTCGATATTCTCAAGGATCGCTCCACAAGGGCAATATGAAATTTATCTCGGATGAACCCAGGGGAGTCGAGGACGGATCTCATAGTGCTCTTGCAGATGATATGGGACCAGAACATGCTACGGATCGTCAACGTACTCGAGCATGTCCTCAAACTAAAGCGCCGCTCTCGAATCTGGCTGTGTCCGACTGCAGCTTTCACTCTCCATGCAGCTCACCCGTTTCAAACAAAGGCGGATCGTTCTGTGAAGGAGCCATGCCTGGAAGATCTCTACATTTGCTCTTACATGCCGACACTTTTGGCTCTGATCAGATCTAGACAGTTGATGAAGAAGCGTGTGCCTCCGTCCTTTGTGGCGATTGGACAGGGTCAACCGAGCGCAGGGAAAGGCAAGGTGCTGTTGGCTGTCGACAGCGAGCTCGAGCTTACTCATAAGCTCGTCCTTGCGACGGCCAACCACACCACTATTTCTGGCGACAAAGTCACACGAGCAAGCGCACTCGAAGCAGAATACGTGGGTGCACCTTGCTTGTCATGGCAAGCAGGACCCTGCGCAGCCTTATAATTCACATTTCATCATGAGAGACGAACATTGACGCTGCTCGATATCATGGAGAAACATCTTCCGCAGGCCGAGTTCGCGTTCTTATCGGCTTGTCATACTGCTGTAGGCGAGGAGATGCCCGACGAAGTGATCCACCTAGCAGCTGGTATTCAGTTTTCAGGTTTCAAGAACGTCGTTGGCACGCTGTGGGAGGTCGACGATGCTGTCGCGAAAGACGTCGTCGAAGGTATATGTTTGGAGATTTGAAGAAAGGTTGTGACATGGACTGTACGAGGGCAGCCTGGGCACTCAAGCGTGCTACGCACGCGGTGAAGACGAAAGTGCCGCTCGAACAGAGGATGGTATTTATTCATATTGATGTGTAGTTCTACATCGTATTGCTGTCGTCTCGCATATATCTCTGACTTGAATTTGATTGTTGTGTTTCTTTGCATTCGAATCCATGCTGAAGAGCTTGAAGGTAGCATAATAATGTAGCAGTGATCAGAAACAAGGGTACACCAGATAGAGCTCGTAGTACTCGTGCATCGAGGCCACGCAATGGACCCACGGCTCTGCAAGACGCAAACGGGACCTGAGGGTAAAATCAACTTTGTTTCTCTGGGTGATCGGACATTAGCCAGATGATATCGCCGGTAACCTTCAGTGGTTTGCTGATCACGTCTGAATCAAGCGCACCGCCGACATAGCCTATAGTGTACACATGCTCGTTCGGTGTTTACACGTATCGTTGTGATAACGTCAAATAAACTGGTCAGTAATAAGATCCCCATAGAGATTTAAAGAGTAAACGGCATCTCCCTTTGTAGGAAGGGCCCTGCGTTATGGTGCTACTGACACTACGCCCCAATGGGAAGCTGTCGGGGGAAGAATGCTGGGCAGACGTCATAGTAGGAAATAGGGATACAATGGTTTAGAAGCGCACCAGACCCGCGTATGAAGCACAGTAATGGAGCGCAAAGGTTAACAGGCGGGGTGATAACAAAGATAGGTCAAACCACAAGTCTTCATGGCATGGACTACAGATCAGAAATAGAAGCGCCGCATGTTTGTCAGCCGAGGTGGGCGATCAAATGAGCGCTATAGCTAATCTGCGCGAGAACACTATGAACAAGCAGTGAGAAATACGGAAGCAGACGACAGAGTGGAAAAGACATGTAAATGAGACAGTGACGAGTAAAGAAAAAGAGCCAGGAAATGCAGGAGAAAGACTAGTATATAAATACCATCACAGACGGCTTCGTCGGATCCCTTCGTCCAGTCCTGCGCTCTGCAACCGTCCCATGCATGTCGGCCTTGTACTCGTCCTGTTGCGCAGATGTGAGTGAATTGTCGTCGCCGGATTGGCCGATGGTGCAACCTTGCGGTACTTGCGTTTATGGGACATCCCAAGCACCTCCAGTATCTTGAGCTGGAGGATTGAATAGAGCTCTCAAGGGTAAAGTGGGAGCCAGTGCCACGGATCAATTTGTACTCGGCGTGAGAACTAGCAGCAGTTACTAATACGACTATTTCAGTAAGTACTAACTCCAGCTCAATACTACTACGTTCATCGTGTCAAATTTAAAACAGGCCGTACAAATCGATGGATGAAAACTTACTGACACAGTCTCCTGCTAGCAGATGTGATTCCTCCTTTCAAATTGTTGAAATATTTGAAGGGAGGACTCGGAATCATTCCATTTCATCTTTTGATGGCCAGAGTACGCGTTCAGTATACAGCACTTTCCGCAGGTTGCTGACCCGCTGTTCCCGGCTTCCCATGCATAAGAGGCACCATCCAGTTGCGACGAACTGATCTCTTTACTGCCATTTTAGGGACTCAGACTCCTAAATATGGTGAGTCGCATGCGCTACATCCTCATTTTTAACTTCTCCCCCTCCTTCAGATGATACATCCACCGTTCGGATGTCTGGGGATACTAATTAGGGCATTGCGGTAGAATCTGCCCAGCGGCGCGAGTTCTAGTCGTGCTCACTTGATGTATTCGGATGCTGAAAAGTTAGAGCGAGTCCCGCATGGGAGGATCTCGGCGCCTCGATCGAGGCGAGCCGCCAGTCATGAGCACACTCACCTTTGTCACTTCCAGGAGATGCCTACCTATTCAGTGTCATGTAAGTAATCGTTCATTCTGCATCATGCCCTTGCGGTACCTCATGTCTCTTCAGGGAGCTCTGACAAGTTCTCAGGATTCTATTCTGACTATTTGGCTCTCTGACCTTACAGGGACCACATATGTTATCCTCATCGTCAGAAGCTACTGACCCACTATTTCCGTCACACTCATGAGATAGCTCATCACGCGCACTAGGGATATCTCGAGGTTTTGATTCTGGTTGGGATTTTTACATCTTTATCTGCAGGTATAAATCGCGGCGGATTATGCTGTAGATGCTTCACTGCACAAGTTCAAACCCTCGTTCCCCTTTCATACATCGGACCTCATAATGCATCTCTCCCTTACCCTGACGACTGCGATGGCGGCACTCGCATGCTTCGGAGAGGTCGCCTCCATGCCCCTTGAGGAGACGCTGAGAAGCCTGACTCCGAAAGCAAGGAATGTTTTGAAGCGTGCTACCCCAGTAGCCCCCTATTTCGTGTTATACAGTGATGCGTACGTTTCCACTGAACCAACGGTGTCAGAAATTTCGGTAAGCTTTCCCTTCCTCTCCTTGCGATCGATACACTAATCGTGAACTGGTACAAACATCAGGGCTTCAATGTGTTTGCATTGTCTTTTCTCGTGGAATATGGTGCAGCGGATCAGGCTCAGGAATGGGAAGAGCTTACCGCAGCTCAACGTTCTTCGATTCTCTCTGAGTACGATGCCGCAGGTATCTCACTCATCGTGTCCCTTTTTGGGTCCACTGAGACCCCCACTTCATCGGGATACGACCCCATCGGTACTGCAAATACCATGGCAGCTTGGGTTATTGAATATGGCCTGCAGGGTGTAGACATCGACTATGAAGTATGTTGCATGATGTTTGATAATGTTTGACGAAACTGATTTTCCTTAGGATTTCGCTGCATTCAACGCTGGCACTGGCGCTGCTGAGCAGTGGCTCGGTAACTTCACCACCCAGCTCCGCACCCAGCTTCCGCAGGGCCAATATATATTGACTCATGCTCGTGAGTGAGATATTCAGAAAATAACATCATCACGCTAAACTGATTCGCACAGCTGTTGCACCTTGGTGAATATATAGTGGCCAATTTGATCCCTACTGACTGAAATCAAAAGGTTTACTCCTGATAGATGGGGTGGAGGAGGATACCTCTGGGTAAACTCTATGGTCGGGGATATGATTGATTGGTACAATGTGCAGGTGCGGACGACGTCCTATCATTTTTAATTTCTTGTTCTGATTTTCTGTCATCGCAGTTTTACAACCGTGAGTCTCTTTGAAGCGTTCTCTTTGTCTCTAGTAACAACAAACAGAGGGCACGACGGAGTACACGACTTGCGATGGCCTCCTGTACAACTCCTCGACTGCTTGGCCACAATCTGCACTCTTCCAAATCGCTGATAGTGGTGTTCCTCTGGACAAGCTTGTGATCGGCAAGCCTGCTACTGCAGCACAAGCCACCAACGGGTACATCGACCCATCTCTCTTAGCATCTTGTGTTTCCTCAGCCTATGCCGATGGATGGGGTAAGTCTGTCCCATTTAACTAGTTTTCTCTCTCTGATCATCACGGGGAATTCTAGATGGCGGTGTCATGGTTTGGGAGGTACGTGAGAATCCAAGCGATTCGCAAGGTTTCTGAGCATGGCGATATTAGTATCCTTACGCTGAATCTGCATGGATCGCGACTGTGCGCGGGGACACCTGGCCAATGCCATCTACCACTGCGACACCGACAAGCACTGGTACTACACCGACGAGCACCAGTACCACACCGACGAGCACCAGTACCACACTGACGAGCACTAGTACCACAACGACAAGCACTAGCCCGACGACGACGACATCGACCGGCACCGGTACTTGTACAGGTGTTGCTGCATGGACCACTGGCGTGGCCGTTAGTAGATTTCTTTTTTTCTTCCGCTCAAGACTAAAGCTCTATACAGTATACCGGAGGTTCTGAAGTGACCTACAAGTGCGTATTTTCTGATTTGCTCTTGTCCATCTACTAACACACAACTTAGTGGGTACCTGTGGACCGCGAGCTACTGGTCGGAGAATGACACCCCTGGAGGTGATTTGAACTCATTTTTTCTAGAAATCTTTTTAACAGTCCCACAACAGGTTCTGCGGGTGTCTGGGTTAATGACGGAGCTTGCACCTCCACAGCCACCGCCGCAGCTAAGCGTAGGGCTCTCCCACCTCCCATCGTCACAGCGCCCGCTTTGTAAGGGCATTGATGGGTCCCACCCCACCCTGCTCACCTGATGCAGCGTGGGTCCTGCAATGTGTGATGTAATGAGATATGACGACAGCGACGTATTATTATCGTTTTCTTGTACTGTTTTTACTTGCAACTTATGACGTAGTTTCTTGCGATACTCGCTATACTTATGATGAGTATTTGTGTTCGTGAATCGTGATTTGATCGGATTTCAGAAATAGAAATTCATAGCACTCAATGAGGCCACCACACCAAACACAAAGCTTCATGTCTTTGGGACCTAGGGATCAAGTGGCAACGGCATATATACGAGTGCCTATTTTTCAGTTCTGATGTAATTAATCGAGCCTACCATTGTTCCTTTCACCGACATAGCCTATAGTGTGCACATGCTCGTTCGGTGTTTACACGTATCGTTGTGACAAACTGGTCAGCAATAAGATCCTCGTAGAGATTTAAAGAGTAAACGACATTTCCCTTTGTGGGAAGGTCTTTGCGTGATGGTGCTACTGATATGCCCCAATGAGAAGCTGTCGGGGGCAGAATGCTGGATAGACGTCATAGCAGGAAACAGAACTACAATGGTTTAGAAGCGCATCATGCCCATGTATGAAACACAGTAATGGAGTGCAAAGGTTAACAGGCGGGGAGGTGATAACAAAGATAGGTCAGACCCCAAGTCTTCATGGCATGGACCACCGATCAGAAATAGAAGCGCCGCATGCATATCAGCAAGGTATGATAATTGGGGAACGATCCAACGAGCGCTGTAGCTAATCTGCGTGAGAACACTGTGAGCACCTCGTTGACAACCGAGTGGAATCACGGGATAATCAGTAGAGAAGGAACGACTATGTTCAGTCGTCTAAGATTTGCCTATAAAGATCAGTAGGGAAATCGGTCGCATTAGGGTTAGTGTCATCAACAGGACAAAGCATGACATATCTCGATAATTCCGAGTCCTCCGAGCGTTCACCTCTGTCTCAATTTTAATGGGAATCTGGCAGTCACGGTGAGAGAGGACGTGCAGGAACTTGAAATTTCTGCACAGCCAGCTTGGCAAAGGAGACATTCGAACGGCTGTCTTCCTTCCTCTGTAAGTCTGGATAAAGACCAACATCGATGAAAAAAGACAAAAATTATGATCTGACCCTGGCTCGAACAGGAGACCTTCTGTGTGTTAGACAGATGCGATAACCAACTACGCCATCAGACCGCGATGATGTTAATTCCCACACCGCCATTTTGGTCTTGATGACGAATTGTGACTCCGACTCAATCGAACAACCAATAGCTACTACGATTGAACTACTACAAGTCTTTTTCCTGCAGAGTGGAGCTGGTATGTTAATGGAGGGGTTTTGCCTTTCTCACTACTTAGAACATGACTGCATGTCCCGGTGTCACGGTGCACTGCAGGACTCTGTCGTACTGTTTGATGAGTTTTTCCTTCGACACGGTTGATCATGTTGAAATCCAAACTCACCAAAACATCACTGTGACCCTCCACAGGAGTCTGATGGGTGTGGGCTGTAACGTCATCTTTTGACAGTTTGTATGCCTTTCTAGATTTGCCGCGACCCACTCAGTAGGTCAGTTTGCGTCGCCACTGGCATATGCAACAACACCAACACTTCTACTTTCTATTCCTTCGGCCATTGACACACATTCTAGGCACGTACTGATTATCGATAACTCGTAGGCTCTGGTATAATCGTGCAACCTAACGGATTTAGTTATACAGCAGATCACAAAACGATAGCATGGCGCGAACCTTATCTGCATCGCAATATTGAAGACATAAATCTCAGCGCAAGGCCACCACCTACTTTCATATCGACGAGTCGCAGACCAGGTAAATCGCCCAGCTTGCAAGCCTGGGCGCTTGAACCTTGAGCTGATATTGTGCCTTCAGATAACAAGCTTATTTTAGGATATGGTCGTCCCCCTTGCTCCTGCGTTACTCCGTTTAGCACACGTCTGGCCTACCACTGGCTCAATGGTGCCTGCTAATGTCTGTTTCGGGTTATTAATCAGTTGATTCTACAGGTAGTTTGAAAGGTGCCAACAACGGCCTTGGGGATTTATGTAGGTCTTAAAATTAAGAACGTACCAGGGGCCGGCGCTGAAATTTGAAACTAGAAGTTCTACTGTACGGGAGACAAGGTATAATGCGACATCTCGACATAGTACAAAAGCGGCAACAGTGCACATGCTGTACCAGCGTTCAATTTTTCGCGTTACCCCTGTCCGGTGCGTATTGCGCAGTCTTCAACACCCCGTCTACCGTCTCCTGATCTCCAGGTTGCACCAACCTCGTTAAGCCCGATTTCACTCGGCCTCTCTGAATATCGCTACCTATGCCGAAGAGCTTCACACAGATGATCAGGCTGAGGACCCACGCCTTCGCGAAGACGTCACCGATAAATGTGAAAAAGACAAGTGCAAGCCAGACCAGCGGAGTAAGAGGCGGCAGAACTGAATTCATCAAGTCCTAATATTAACATTCAGGGCGAAATCCAAAAGCATATAATCAACAATAGACGAACAGTGGGGTGCATGAATTCTTCTTGGTCATAGATATAAAATAACTTGTCTCGCTCCTGGAGTTTGATACGCATGATGTAGCTGACGGGTGCGCGATTCGCGTTCATGTCCATTGTCAACATCACGATGGGACACTAATAGCGCGCATACACTCACCGAGACGGGGCTGCCTTGAAAGGGCTAATTCGAACACGAAAGTGCTGAGTTACCTCAGCGACAAGGACATGGCGTTGCTTATCATAACCTAGACGCGCATATAGTCAGCTTTGCACGACAAAAAAAAATTATCGGTCAAACTAACACACTGAATCCACATTACTAGTAGTGTCGGGGCTAATGATGCGGTACCACTCGTACATGCTCAGGATTTTCTGCCTTGAGTTTTTGTCGTGCTCTACGACCCTGAAAGGGTGGTGCAAAGAAGCGTTGCGCATGTAGAATTTGTTTACAGCTGCACGCAAATCAGCAGGGCTACGGGAGGTTGTGAGAGCTATCAGCACGTCTGGAAGATCGCGTTGTGGAATCTCCATTGTATAGAAGAGGGTTTGTACTATTGAACGTTGACGTTGAGCGCAGAGGAGTAGACCCTATTTGGCATCGCTTGTATGACATCATATAAATCAACATCACACTTTTACGTAAGCTCTCTTCGTCGCCCTTACTACTGGAAGAATCATACTAATGGGTCAGCTCTTCGGATCTTTGCAAAAATCAAAGTATACGGCATTGCTTCCCCCCGAACTTTGGCACCATTGCTGGAGTTTTCTGGTAGTCCAAGATCTCCTTGCTGTCTCATCCACTTGTTGGTCATTTCGTTTTATCTGCAAAGACTTATTGTTCAAACACATCACCACCACCATCCCGTATAAGCGCACCGTCCGGCACATATTCCAGCCTCGACATGAAGATACTGCACGGATCAGACGAGCACGCCGACTTCTTCTTCGTCTTCACGCACTTCAAAGTGACAGTGATGCTTGGGAGGTACTCCGGCTAGTGGAGACATGGAGCATCAAGACCTTTGGTTTGCCTGCTCCATTATACGAATCCGAGATCATACAATACGGAAAAGCCACTTTCCCCTTCGTACAACCATCCATTTCAATTTTCCTCATTTTACCATCGTGCAGAAACCTTCGTGTGCTGAACATTTCGGATATTCACATGGAGGAAGAGCGCTGGTCTGCGCTCGTGAAAATCCCTCGGCTGGAATGCCTCAACATGGAGCGATGCAATCTGTCATCCACTGGCAAGTCCATGAATCTCAAAGTCATATCAATCATCTATGAAGCACATCTTGATCCACCACCCGTTCCACCTCCAACTACACAGCTTATTTCCTCGCTCTTCAATATTCAACATCTAGAGAGGGTCACACTACTCGACCTCACCTTCTCGAGTTCATTTCTCCTTGGACTTGTTCAGTTGGGGCAGTTTGAGAACTTGAAACACCTTTCTGTAGTCGTCCCGGAAACCCACATGGACACGCTGTTTGCCTTCTTGAGTATGACACCT
The DNA here is from genome assembly GCF_016647745.1 of Suillus plorans. NCBI lineage: Eukaryota > Fungi > Basidiomycota > Agaricomycetes > Boletales > Suillaceae > Suillus > Suillus plorans. The sequence goes on along the minus strand of NW_024537464.1, from coordinate 189,274 downwards.
TCACTCACATCGCTCACTATTTCGAACTTCTCGACCATGGCCAAACCCAGCAAGCCCGTTTCACAATCTGTTATTCCTAACCTCGTGGCCTACGATGGTTTTCCTACTATTATCCCAATTTTACTTCCTGGGCGGCCCATAAATGTTGTTTGTTTGAGGATGAATCACAGGACCGATCCTCAAGCCAGTCTTGGCAATCCGTTTGGCGTCTATGATAACAATGTTATCTGCAAAGCATTGGACGACTGTTCTGCGTCCGCTCGCGTGGTACATGATCTTATGCTCTCCCCCTTTCATCCTACCCCCGACAGCATGCAGGATATCGTGCGCATCCACCCTAATCTTCGCCACCTGCGGCTTGATATCCTCCGCACGCCAAATATCAATATGAGCGTTGACGTGGTGAGTTTACGCCATCTGCCTGAAATCTTTTCCGGCTGCTTATGACGAATAGGATGAACCCATGTCACTTATCATGGACATGCTTGCTGATACCATGGCAGTGCGAGATAGCGATAACTTCTCACGCCATCCTTTGTTCTTGATATCTGTGAGAGGGGTTGACCATCGACGAGTCAAGCACAATTCTGATGAAGGTTTTCGAATCAGGGTTTCTTAAATTGGATCGCCAACGGTCATCTCCCACTTCCAGCAAAACTCGAGACACTGCATCTCCATTATTACCAAAGATCAGGGACAGTTTGCGGCGATGTCACAAGGCAACGACTCCTCGTGCCAAAGATCTCCGCCGCTTATCCTGCACTGCGTGAAATTGAGATGGGCACAACACGCTGGTGGAGAGAGGGCGATTATTGGACCCACGAGGTGCTGAGGTATAGGGTTATAGGCCATATTTAGTTGAGAACTACGAGATAGAAGCACGATAAAGAAGCATGGATAATTATATTTACTCTTCCTCGGGTGAATGAAGTTTAATCAAAAAATGATTCAACTTCCGAATGATTCGGAAGTGATCATCACGCATCATCGGGCGCAAAAACGTTCTTTTGTCAATAAAATTAGAGTTCGGGGAACAATGCAAAACCCGATAATTAACGTGCTTCACAGCCTCGCGGAGTAGTACAGCCACATATGATGACTTGTACTTGGCTCGCACAGCAACTTCAGAAGCGCTACCCACGAGCCACGACCGCATCTGCTTATAAGTAACTGCTTTTTGACGTTTTAGCTCTCTTCTCACACAACAACTAACACAACATGAGCAACCCTCCACGAGGCAGAGGCGGTAATCGCGGTGGTCCTCCCGGTGGCTCTCGAGGGGGTGGGGGTGGTGGCGGGTTTGGTGGAGGAAGAGGCTCTGGTACGAGGGGTGGGTATGGCGGTGGTCCCAGAGGAGGAGGCCCAGGAGAATTGATCTTCCGGGGCCCTACGTCTGTAGACCAACGTCTGGCAACCTTGGATCAATTGGTCTCTTCCTTTAAGAAACTTGCCTTTAATCCCAAACGCCCCCACCGGCCTGGCTACGGTACCCTCGGCCGCCAAATCACATTACGAACCAATTTCTTTCCCATCAAGCTCCCAAAAGGACCTATTTACGACTACCACGTCGAGATTACGCCGTCTACAGACATCAAGCGTATTCGTGCGCGCCTTTTTCAGCTCCTAGAACAGAGCAATCAACAAGGCTGGAGAGAGTTTGTGCCGTTTACCGCTCATGACAGCAGCGAGAGACTTGTATCTTTCAAGAAGCTGCCGCAGCCCCTTGACGTGCATGTCCAGTATTACGAGGAAGGAGAAGCTGGTCCCAATGCCAAATCCAAGCTGTATACTTTCGGAATTACCCTCACGGGCAGCATGGATGTTGCACAGCTCACGAAGTAAGTCACAGAAAGCCACCTCATTCGTTCTCACATTAATTCATTGTGGCCAGGTTTCTCAGTGGCGACATTGCGTCGCGGGACTACGACGCCCAACCGCTGATAGCTGCTATAAATCTCGTGCTTCAAACGCATGCATCACGCACCGGTGTTCGCGTAGGCAAGAATCGCTATTTCTTCCCCTCGCAAGAGCGCTTTGAGCTAGCGCTTGGCGTGGAGGCCTGGAAAGGCTTCTTCACGTCCGCCAGACCCGTGTATAAGGAACTCATGGTGAACGTCGGTGTCTGTATGACCGCTTTCTACAAGCCAGGCAACCTTGCCGACGCCATCATTGAGTTCAACCGGACATCCAATGGCGCTATGCTTCAACGGTTTACTCAGAAACTCAAGGTGACCACGAGTCATCTAGGGTACAAACAAAAGAAACCGATAAAGAAGATCATGCCTACGACTGCTAGGCAGACAACTTTTAACTGCGAAGAGTACAATGGCAAGATATCCGTCGAAGATTATTTCAAGAAAAGTTCGTTTCCTTGAGCCTGCGCTTCATTCAATCGCTAATTGTTCAGCAGAATACCCCCGCATCAAGCTGAAGCACGCACATGATGTTCCAGTTGTTGACATCTCGGGCCCAAATTCGAAATTCTCGATATACGTACCAGCCGAACTATGTGAAATAGAGCCTGGGCAACCGTTCAGAGGGCGTCTCAACGAGAAAGAAACTTCGAACATGATTCGGTTCGCCTGCAACGCGCCCAAAGTCAACGCAGATGCCATCATTGACCGTGGCCTTCCTACTCTTGGGTTTACGCCTCAGACGCTGGGTAGCCCTATGAGCAACTTCGGCATGGCAGTGGACAACAACATGGCGGTCGTCCCTGCACGTGAACTTCCCCCGCCTCGCCTCAGCTACAAAGCAGGGAAGCCTCCCAACGTCAACAACGGCAGTTGGAATATTCTTGACGTCAAATTCCACCTTGGCGGAACAATCAAGAGCTGGTGGGTGCTTGTCATCAAAGATGGACAAAACGTGTTCAACGGGCCCACCGACCCAGCTTTGGAAGGGATCTGGAAGGGCTTTGGTGAGAAATGCCGCAATAGCGGCATGACACTGGGGTCATCGCCCTCTGTGTTGAACCAAGAACTCATCCCTCCCGCCCGTGACCCATCAAGGCAGCAGGCACTGGATTTGATTCGTCAGAACATCAAACGACAAATTTCCCAGAAAGGAAAACCGACCTTCATCCTCGTCATCCTATCTCGCCGGGACAACTACATTTACCCAGGAATAAAGCGGATTTGTGACGTTGAGTTAGGCGTCCACACCCTCCATATGCTCACAGATAAGGTGCTACGGGACCGCAATAAACAAGATCAATACTTCTCGAATGTCGCTCTCAAGCTGAACACAAAACTCGGAGGTATCAATCATATGCTGGATTCGGAGAGCATGAAATGGTGGACAAAGTCAAAGACGATGGTTGTGGGCATGGACGTCACGCACCCTGGCCCTGGTAGTATTGAGGGCACGCCATCAATTGCTGCTGTTGTCGCGAGCGCAGATAATTCTTTCGTCCAATTCCCAGCAAGTCTCAGGTGTCAGGAGACTAAGAAAGAGGTAAGCGACATCGCAATGTTATCGCGCTATCACTCACCTTTTGTTTGTAGATGATTACAGACCTGACTGCGATGATGATAGAGCGCCTTACATTCTACGAAAAGAAGAATCGAAGCCTGCCGGACCGAGTCTTTGTTTATAGGGATGGTGTGTCTGAAGTGAGATTGGGCTTTTTCTCGATCTTGACGTCGCCTGCTAATTTTGAATGGACAGGGCCAATTTAATACTGTGCTGGAGGAAGAGCTTCCTAAGATGTTGGAGGCATTTAAGAGAGTCCCCCAAACGAAAGTGTATCGCCCAGCGTTGACGATCATCATTTGTGGCAAACGCCACCATGCCAAGTTCTGGCCGACCGAGTCCCAATTCGCCGATCGGAATGGCAACACTCGTCCAGGAACTGTCGTCGATCGAGGTGTCACTGCAGTGTACGGCCCTTCTATTTGATCACAAATCGGAATTCTCTAACATCTTGATCACTGTAGATTTGACTTTGATTTTTATCTTCAAGCTCATGCTGGCTTGCAAGGCCACTGAAGGCAACGCACTATACAGTGGTGTATGATGAAAACCACCTTGGCGCAGATGAGGTGCAGCAGGGTACGCACACTGCGAGTTACCTATACGCTCGTGCCACCAAGGCGGTGAGCCTCGTCCCAGCCGCATACTACGCCGACTTGGCTTGCGAAAGAGGGAGATGTTACTTAAACGACTTCTTGAGTGCCGATGACAAGGTATCAAGTTCTGTCGCAACAGGGAAAGGAAAGGGGAAAGGAAAGGTGGACAAGGAGGAAGAGAAGATGCGAGTGTTTATGGCGGCGAAGACAGCATGGGGAGAAGGTGTGCATCCTGATTTGCGCGGGAGCATGTTCTATATCTGATGTGGGCTACTGCATGTGAGTCGTACCAGTACTGTAAGTAATCGTATAGTGCGGATATGAGGTTGATGCAATCACCGATATATGTTGATTACTGTTCGGATTCAAAGTGGACATCCCTGCTTCGATCGCTCTGGACCAAGGTAAATTTGGCCCTTTCTGTTGCCACAGGATATCCGTTCGTCCAAAGAGGGTGAACCTTCCTACAAGGCAATACTAGTAACAAGTGCCTCAAAACGGGAGTGTTTGTTCCGTGCTTAATTTATGGGATGAGTCTGTCGCGGCACGGGTGTGATAGGCATCCAGATGTCCTTGGTCACCTGTATTTTCCAGTGTAAACGGCGGCGGAGGGACCCAGAATTTGAATTTGCTAGAAAGAATGATCTAAATTTGGCTCCTGCTATACAATGATCATGTACATTGTATACTATTAAAAATTTGACTTGATCGCACACAGCCGTAGATGGTTGATTGTGTAGAGAAGGAGGATATATCACAGTGTCGCCATAGCATCACAGCAAGCAGGGAACAAGAGCGCACTCACATCAGCGTGGTTGAGCCTTCTCACTGAGTCAGTACGTTCATTCATGCAAGATTATTCAAGAACAATCGCGTTACCTCGTTTACGTTGAAGCTAAGACACGAGAGTGAGTCTCAACGGACGTGAAAAGCAACACTAGTGGAGGTAGAACTCTGTACGAGGAAGAAAGAAATATCAAATTGAAAACCCGGGCCCGGAGCTAAGTGGATGATCCTCCAAGGTACCAAGCCACCACGACTAAGACCCCGGAACTCTCCAACACCCAACAGCGGCGACCAGACGACCAATGCAAGGCCACCGATTCTACAAGTACAAGTGTATACGGCCTACAAGACAATAATATACCTCAGCGAGAGTAGCAAAAATACCGATTGGCACAATTACAAGTGAACAGCTACTACACCATACGGGGTTCGAGCTGTTATGGAAGTCCATTGTACGAGGAAGCAAGTAAGTCACAAGATAGGTAATCGCCGAATGCAAATACAAAGCTCATTCATAAAAGCCAAGAACTTCGGCGCGTGATGCTATGCGTAAAAAACGTTTTTTGACTTCTACTAGTGCATGGAGTATTCGGCTGACGATATCGCAGCAGCAAGGAGCTTGCAGTTCACTATGGTACGTCTCCTTTGTCGATATCGAGGACGAATCATAATTGACCAGTCGTGCACCATTAGTATATATATAGTGCGTGCTGTCTCAACCTCGTATTCTGTGTCCTATTGTTAATAGAACTCAGCGTCGTTGGCTACATTCTGGGTAAGCTTGCTAGTCTGATCTATTCACGTCTACTGTCAAACTTGGTTATCTAGACCTATGATTATGTGTGTTCAATTCATGAAGAGGTAATACCCTCGTTTCATGATACACCTCCATTTTGACATGCTGTACAAAGTGGACATATTTGTTTCAATCGCAATGGGGCAGGATGAAAGGCATGTATATCGTTACACGATACCTCCCCTTTATCCTTCTCGCCACGGATCTGTATCGTGCGTTACGCTCCAGCACACATCGCGCTGATTATCAATTAACACTCGTTTTTCAGTGAGCTTTACCCCGGATGAAAACCCAGGTGTATGTCACATGGGGTGGGGAGTTAATAAGAACGAACGACTTACTGCATGACTTCGCCAGAAATGCCGGACGTTGGACAGTATTAGCACAGGTACGTGCATGGTATATCCATCTATGCACAGTCTTGTTGAGGGCAACCTACTTTATCTTACAGGGTTAGGCATGCTATTAGTCATTTGCTCCGAGTGTATTTTTCCTTCCTCCCTGAGATATGTATATTCCTGATATGATCCATCCAGGCTTTTTCATCCTTAGAACATATGTGCTCTGGGACAACAATAGACTCCTGCTCGTAGCCATGCTGTCCACCTTTTTTGTGAGCTCCCAACATTATACCCAAGTTATTGGTAGATGAATCAGTCAGTGTTTTGTCGTAGCATCCATCAGCATTGCCTTCGCTACTACCGTCCCTGCAGCACGTACGCTCACGCCTTCCCTCCAACGTTCCACCACCACTGAAACATTCTGTTCACCTTCACAGATACGAGTAGCCAGATCCCCGGAATTACAGGGTGCTACCGAAGTTCGACCAATTACCAGCTTTTCATATCATTTCTTTTCCTTTTTGTATTCGAACTGGGTGGGTCACCGGCATATATATCTACAGACACACGCTGATAGTGTTCTCCCCAGAACTCATGATCCTCACATTCATACGTGCCATACAGACCTGGCGGACAAACCCAAACCGTCTGTACGCTATCCTGGTGCACCATAATCTAGCCTATTATGCATGCGGTCTTCGTGAGTCAACACTTATATACGTCGTTTTCACGTACTCATCCTCTTTTCTAAAGTGTTCTCGGTAGCGAACATATTCACATCGCTGCTCCTTCATGTGCGTCTATTTCCTAAACGCCTTTTATGATTGAGCCGTTGACGTTCCACCCCCCAGGACGCCTACCAGACCATTTTGGATGGGTGCGTACCTCTACATACCGCTGTGTTCCAACTAATGATACACCACATACAGTTTCCAGTTCATGATCCTTGCAATCCTCGCCACGCGCATGCACCTCTATCTCTGGCAGGTGAACCGACAAACACACGGCTCTGGAGACTTTACGCATATTCCAATGTCCGACCTGTCGTTTGTGACTTCCACGGCGTAATATCTTATCCTATGACTTGTTCGTGGAGCGAGGCTTGATCTAGTTCGTTACGTGTTTACTTTATAGGATGTCTGTCTTGGCGTGGGAGGAGTATTTGGCCTATTTAATACCTGTAGTTTCCACTGAGAGGCAGCGGGTTCAGGATCTATGATTTGAGTGTGTTAGAGCCAAACGCACAGCCTGACGGCAACAAACATCATGATACAGGCTTGCCCTAGTTGCAGAAGTCAAAATTGGCTTGGCATCGTTTATTTCATCAGAAGCCCATCATGCGTTCTCCACCATTCTCATTTATTCACTGGTTCACTGATGTGCATTAGGTTGTATGTCTAGAAGCACGTAAAACTTAGAGGTCCTTGCAATTGTAGAATGTCATGAGCGATAGGGCGGGTCAAAAAGTATCGCATTAAGGCAGGATGCCCTGACTCCCTGTCCTACAACCAGACAAGCCACAAGGTGTGAATAACTTATCTAGTCAAGTGAAGTACATTTGTTGGTAGTGTAGGTGGTTCTAGATGTCGTCCTATCATAACAAAGACACTTGTGCGCATCGTTGAACGGGTATACTATGATAGTTCTTAGTCTTGTTAACGCCAAACCCCACTCAACCTCTGAATGATGATATCCGATGGCAAGACCAAGAAAGTCGAGAACTCGAAGTGGCAGAAGTCCAATTCGGCTTCATACCTAACTCCCAGGATACAGCAGCATGGCGTATGCGCCGACGCTAACATTCCCACATCTCCAACTAGTGCCACTCCACTACTCCCGGGGACATCCCACTTGCGAGTCCCTCCACCACCACATATCTGCTCCATGAACGGCACCGAATAAGACACAGGATACGACATCACGCCGTGGGATTTGCAAATGAGATGTCGGACATTGAAATAAGGGCGTCGTGTGGATGTTGATTCACCTGCCAGAGATGGAGGTGCATGCGCGTGACGAGGATTGCAATGACTATCAACTGAAAACTATACGTGGGTGTACGTGTCGGATATTGTTAGTAGGAACATGTAGCAAAATGTGGATGTACATACTCATACAATACATCGTGGTAAGTATACTGGAGCAGAACATCAATGCTCGGTCAAAAAGGGTATTTGATATATTCATGTACCTGGAAGATCGATGTGAATATATTTCCTGCCGACAACACTTCACGAAAAATCATGGATGAGTGCCGAAAAACGGCGTGTACGAGTGTTAACTCACGAAAACCACATGCATAATAGAATATATTGTGGTTCACGAGGACAACGTACAGATGGCTCGTGTTTGTCCGCCAGTCCTGTATGGCGCGCATGAGCGTGAGTATCAAGAGTGCTGGGGAGAACAGTGTCAGCGCGTGTTTGTACATATACATGCTCCTGGTTACCCACCCAATTGGAAAACGGAAAGGAGAAGAAATGGTATAAAATACAAGAAATTGGTCGAACCCAGGTAGCACCCTGTGATTCCCGGGATCGGGCTAGTCGTATCTGTGAAAGCGAACAAAATGTTTTAGTGGTCGTGGAACACGAGAGGGAAGATAAAAGCAAGTACATGCTGCAGGGATGGCGGTGGCGAAGATAATGATGAAGGATGCTGCGAGAAAAGACTGGCTGATGCATCTGCCACCAGCTCGGGTATGATTAGTAGATCAGGAGCTCACCAATAACCCCGACAGCATGGCTGCAAGCAAGATTCTATTCTTGTCCCAGAGCACATATGTTCTGAGCATAAAAAACCCTAGATGAATCACATCAGAGATGTACATCATACGGGTGAACGAGATATACATTCGGAGAACATCGCTATTACCATGCTAAGACCTGTCAGAGGAAAGCAGTAGCCTTCAGCAAGGATGTCCGTACATGAATGTACCATGCACGGACCTGTATTAATATTTTGCAACACCCCGCATTTCTAGCGAAATCGTGCAGTAAGTCGTTCGTTCTTATGAGCTCTCCACTGCAGTACATACACTTGAATTCTCATTCGGGGTGAGGCTCACTGAAAAATGAGTGTTAATTGATCATCGGGGCGATGTGTGCTGCAGTGGAACGCACTATATAGATACATGGCGAGAATGATAAAGGGCAGGTATCGCGTAACAATATACAAGCCTTTCATCTTGCTCCAGTGCGATCGAAGTAAATATGTCCACTTTGCACGGCATGTCAAAATGGAGGTGCATCATGAAACGAGCGTATTACCTCTTCATGAATTGAACACGCATAATCATAGGTCTGGATAACCGAGTTTGACAGCAGACGTGAATAGATCAGAACAATCCTACCCATATTGTAGCTGTTGACACTGAACTGTTGTCAGGACAAAGAATATGTGTTTAAGACAGCACGCACTGAACATGTACTGACGGTACATGACTTGTCAGTTATGATTCACCTTCAATCAACAAGGAGACACACCGTAGCGAACTGCAAGCTTCTCGCTGCTGCGATATCGTCAGTCGAATATTCCATGTAGAGGTCAAGAATGTGTTTCACACACACACACGATGCGCCTTCTTAGCTCTTATGATGAATGAGGCCTAGGTGTGAACCCATCAAGGTGACCGTGTAAACACTGGAGACCAATGACCATAGTATGCTAAGTTTACACTTGACATGATGTGATCGTGATGGAGCGTTTCAGTCGTCATGCATCCATGATTCACTAGATGTGTCGGCCGGGGAGCGACTTGATAAAAGATACAGTTACACCTTCAATTTATATAATAGACGCAGGACGAACCTAATTATATAACTTTATCAACTGAAACACAAAGATTAATTTAAAAACTCGCCGGGTGCACTCATTGTGCTGGCCCCCGATTTATGAAGCTCCTTAAACTCAAAGTTTGATGCGTTATTGCCACTTGAAACGCGGAGGGAGGGACTTGAAGCAACTTGCAATTAACTGTCGGTCATCACCAAAATTACCGAATCCAGAGATCACCTGATATGTTGAATTTTCTGACACCACCAACGACACCTGCCCGTTATATCCGACATTTGACATGTCACCCCGGCACGCTGACGTCAAGCGTGTTATCTGTCAGACACATTTCATTTCGTAGTGTAGCGGTATGCCATATGTCAGATACATTTAGATACATCCATGTATTGTATAGAGAAATATAAAACAAAAATGAATGAAAACCACGCAAGTCAAACAGAAAGTACCTAAAGAGCGCCATAGCCTTCTTCAATGAGTATGTCGTCATCGAGCACCTCACCGTACTCAGCTATTATCCTGTCCTCGTCCTCATCATCGTCATCATCATCGTCCTCGTCCTCGTCCTCATTCTCATCACCCTCATCACTCTCGTCACCCTCTTCAATATCCCCCTCATCCAGTTCCTCGTCACTGCCGTCTTCGTCTTCCATTTCGATGTCTTCGTCGGCTTCACTATCCAAGTCTTCGACAACGTGTCCCTCCTGCTGCAAAATATCGTCCCACTCCCGCATAGCCTTGTGACCGACGGCACCGCCACGAAATCGCATGAACATGTCTCTGTCCACGAACCTAAATAGCATGTATATCGTTAGCAGTTGGTAGATAGCAAAATAAAAATGTGCGTACATATTAACATAATAAAAATTCCAATCTGGGTCTTCCTCACGTCGCGCAATCGTTGGATCAACAAGTCGTTGGGAACGGCCATAAGCGAATCCCGGTATTATATGCACGCCCCTAATGACGCACTCTGGATCAAGGAATCCGAATGCATCGGGGCTTTCATCCTCAAAGAGTTCGAGGCGTTGGAGCCTCTTTGCAGCGAATCCGGAAGGATTATTGTCACGCTTGAACCATCGAACGAAGAGGACATCCATACGCTTTGGACGGGTCCGTATCACATCCAGGGATTTGTGGTATTCCACATTGACATGAAAAATCTTGATAAGACGAGCGTACCAGTAAGGGTGAGTACGTTCGTCCTCATGTGACATGACCATCAGGTCAGCACGAGTGCGGGGATTAATTGAGTCTTGCTCACGTCGAAGGTCGTAGGTGGTGTAGTTGATGCGAAGAATGCTATGTTCGAAGAGTTTGTTGTCAGTGATCAGAACCGAGTTCCGCTCTGCATCGGTAAACTCGTATTCATCGCCTTCATATACATGCCCTTGAAGGCGTGCATATAAGTGGTCTTTGAGACGAGGAATAAAGTTCTATTTCACATTATGAGCTAGATATGTTAATAAAAATGAGAATCATGACATACCTTAACGGCCAGATCATCCCCAAGCCCACCCAACCAAGCCGTGAGGTCAAAAGTTGAACGAGCAGATATGGCGATGTGGTAATGGTCCGAAGGTGAGGTACGCACACGACGAGGTCTATCGGTACCCTGTTGGGCAGAAAACTGTGCCCGAGCATTGATTACCTTCATACAAAGTCGTTCGATGGCATCTTGATTTGCGATGCTTGCAGTCATAGTTGCTTTTGTTTTTGGAGTGCGAGGGTAACGTCGTTTGAGACGCCGGTGCTCCAGTTCTCCCTATACTGGAATTAGATAGTATGATATCAACAAGAAAAAAGACTCACCGGCTGTGTAGTATAGCTGTCTGTCGTCCCCCTCATTCGAATCGTGGCCGGGTAGTCCCCAAGTGCGTGAAATTTATAAGTCTGGATGTTCAACTTCTTTACCTTGGGACGAGAAGCACCTGCTGTCTCCTTAGCCGACATGCCCTGCTTTGAAGCCAATGCAGCTTGTCGACGCCCTCGAGCTGCATGTTCGTGAGGCAGTTCCGTTGTGTGAAAGTGTTCACATGTCGTCCTTTTGAACTTTCGAATGGTGTTGCCAAGGACCACTGTAGCCGCGTCGAAAAAGTTCAAGGTGTCTTCAGTATGGAGACGGAGCTTCGCATACGCTTGCCAGGTAGCAAGGTCGAATAAAAGGTCCAGGATGATCCCATCATTATGCGGGTCAAGAAGTAACCCTTCGAAGACTGGTATAGCGCACTGAAATTAAATCTGAAATCAGTTGTGAAATGTTATGTGAAATGACCTAAAACTTGCCTGCAACAAATCTTCGAAATCTCGGGCTGCAAGGCGCTTCATTGCAGAAGCATTCTTGTGGAAACGTCGGATTGTGCCTCTCCCAAACGTTGGCACATGACGGTATCTGTAGCAGAACATTATGTATGAGAAATATTAGCAAACAAATCAAAAACATACCTCCAGTTCAACTCCTGCACTGCCGCACCCCCGGCAGCATGGATAATACGCATCAAGTGAGTGAAAATAGCCTTCCACACACCAAGTTCAAATTCATGCAACATGTCTACTACCAGCATCAAAAAGAAATTGAATCCGAATATAAAAAGCCGATCAGAAAAGGCGTTCTGTAACTCGTTAGTAGAAATTTGAATACAATATGAACAACTTACGCGTGTAGGGACAAGAGACTCAGAATTAAGGACTGATTTCACTCGCTTGCCGTCCACTGGCGCACCGCGTTGGAAGATGAGTTTGCGTGCGCGATCAATCTTGTTGCGGCGAGCCTGATCATCAACACGTCGGAGTGTTATGCGATCATTCATATCGCCTTCGGTCCCCATCTCAGATACGTCGGCCTTCTTGATAAGGCAGCGTGGACATAGACATTCACCAAGAAACTTAATTCCGGCAAGTAAGATCCTAATATGATGTCAATTTCAGTAACACGTGAAATGAGAGAAAAACTTACTTCTCTGGATAATCAGCAGAATATGAAAAAAACCGAGGAAATACTCGGCGAGTGACGCCATCTCCACAACGGATCACAATGCCATGCTCATATGCATGCATGAAGTCTTCGTCGAGGAGGAGCTTCCATATTGCCTGCATAAGCTCGCGCTTGCAGTGTGTGTGCACCTCTGACGAAGACGCATCCTCGAAGATACTAAAGTACGAATCTTGAAAATCGTCTGGGATCTGATTTTGTAGTAAGTAGGGGTAGATGATTTGAATGATTTGAAACAAACTCACCGAAGGAATATATGCGACGTGATGGCATGCGCAAGCTGTAGGCTTCCCGCGGGTATATTTAGATTCATTACCGAAAAACAAATAAAAAGGCCAGAGGGAGGCATCACCGAAATTTGAAAGGTGTGTCGAGTCAGAATACATCATAAGTGATGCTACGACATGTTCCAGATCGTCGTCCGGATTGCGGGGAAGGGAATTGACCTCAGCATGGGCCTCCATCATCGCAGGGGAAGAATATGCCTCCGAAAAGACCTCGATACTTCGCTCGTCCGAGACTTTCCACATATGACGAAATGGCGTCATATGGAACGTTCTCACTGCGCCATCTTCGAATACTTCCGTGATGATATTGATCAACGATCGATGGCGCACGCCTTTAATTTCGAGTTCGGGGGCATCACGTTCTGATGGCCACTTAGTTTTTTCTTTCGGAAGGCGAATATGAACTGACGACTCCTTCCACCCGTTCCTAGCGCTGAAAGGGTTGGACCGGTCCTCGAGGTACTCTGCAATAAGTCTTTTCTCTTGGGTGGCACTGAAAATTCTTACGTCGTCCCTATTGTAAGCGTCGTCATCGAGGAATGTTGTGAGTCGCTGCAAAGCAGCATCAGAAACCAGATTTGAGCTGGAGTATTGCCAGCACATCAGTAGACCGGCAGTTGGACTACTGAAAGCAGAGTAGAGGTTTTTGGGAGTGATGGACAAAGGGAGGGGGGGACCAGTGTGAAGCTGAGACGGAGTATTGTTGGGACCCAATTGCAACATTGGCGTGTCGCATAGGCTATTGAGGGGGGACCGTGGAAACAGAGTGGGACGAGTAGCATATACTCGGTACAATCCCATTGCGTCTGGATCTGTTTCAAAAGGGATTAGCTCGTTACCGGCATGAATCTCTTCTTCGGGCATGATCTCATCAGCCCGAGCTACCTCAGGTATGTTGTCGCCAGGAATGAAGTCGTCGTATCGTTTGGGCATGCGAATGATGCGCCCGGAACGATTGGAGCGAATAGCTGCGCTAGGCTCAGGTAGTGGTGGGGAAGGGGATCGTTGCAAAGGTCCAGGAATGTCGCTATCCTGTAATATATGTCAAATATTAGTTCTGTAGGATTAAAAAGACAAGACATACCTGATTATGCCAGTTTTTGGCATGCACGTCACCTATTTCTTGGGGGGCATCCTCCTCTCCACTGAAAGACTCCTGACGGTTGGTTTTTCTCTTCTTGATCTTGCGATTTCTTTCAGAGCGCCGGTATGATTTGCTGATCTGCGTGCTGAATTCATGGTGAGTCTCGCATAGCGTCTCATGTGCGCTCAAGCGCCTCTGGCTGTTGAAAGCCTTTCCACACCCAAGGCAGGTGAGGTCGTCCATGGAGTAGCGGGAGTGGGGGTTTCAGATGGGAGGACAGTGCTATTTATCTAGAATACAAGCACTACACTACCAAATATACATGAGGATATGTCAATACCTAAATGCCTGGTATGAATCACATGGACGCACCTTATAATGGAAGTCCTCTAGTGATACTCGAAGGCCGCATCAAGTCTGCCACATGGTATCATCCTGCAAATCCAAACCATGTAAGTATTTGAGTCACTGCAGCACCTTATGCAGTATACTGGTGCACGAGCCAGCGGTCTTCATCCCATAGCTCATGGGGTTAGATAGGGTGGGGGTAGAGTAGAGGATAGCAGTTGGACTGAACGAAGTACTAAAGATGGAAGGGAAGTGATGTTAGTTGTAGAAGAAACACCGTTCTGGTTGGATGCGGGGTCGGAAGAGGCATGGTTAGTGACAGAGGATCCGTCACCTCTCCTGCGCCTGCGACCTTCTCTGAACTCAACGCTAGGCTTGAGGTCTGGCTTGGTGGGGGTGGAGCCTTCGCCAGAGAAGGTGTAGGATGAAGATGAAGTTGCAGGGAATGAGCTAGGGGAGCGTCGATACTGAATGTAAACTGCATTCGCTTAATGGTACCGGGCTGGGCATTCTGATAAGCCTCTTGGGAACGTTCGCGTTCGACGGCTCATTGACGGATGAGGTTGGTGGAGAGGCATATCTTGGAAGCCTTAGAAACATAGCGCGCTCGTGGGTGGACAAGAAATACAACTTGAATTCTGCTATTAGTAGTACATGGGACAATGGGATAACTCGTGCAGAGCGTGTCGGTATCTGATGCAAAGTGAAATGAAGGTGTAACAAAATGAAAGCGGGACAAAGTGCTGCAAAGGACTGGCGAAAACGATGAGATGAGAACATACTATGTAGTTTTGTCAATGGCTACTACATCAGCAGGTGTAATCTTAAGGCTCTCAAAAGCTGAGATAGGTAAAGAAGAAACATTTCGGTAGCCACGAGGCCAGCGGGGGGGCCAAGCGGAATCTGCATCTCCAAAGAAGTGACCGTGACCGAGCTTGCGTTTTTTCGAGGAAAAGTCCTTCCTGATTGCGTCGAGCCTCACTGGAGTTGCGATGAAGAGATTGGGGTTATCCCTGAATCAAGATGTGAAAAAAAACGAATTAAACACTGCCAAAAAAACATACTCGGTCTTGGAGGTTGTCTCTTCGGAGACAAATGTCGCATCCAGGTCGTCCTTCATGCTAGACGAAGAGCTAAAAAGATAGAATGTGAGTGTGTACACTAATGAGCAAAAAACATGTATCATACATCTTGCAAGCCTTCGATTCTGATGTGTCCATGTCGCTGTCCTCGTCTTCGACATATTTGAACCTAGACGCGTCTTTTAAACGCAATATAAGTGTCTGTATGATTAATGTAAGTAAAACAATGCGACTGAGAATTCGAATTGAATACTTACCACGGGTCCTGGGTGGGTCGGCGTGAACTTGATTGTATACGTTGGCCAGTCGACGAGCAGGTTTTCGACATCCATGAAGATGTGGTTGCCAGCGACGCCGACTTTACCACCGACATCGACTTTGTCACTGCAGTCGACAGGACTGAAAGAGCGAGCAGTAGTGTTAGACATTAGAATATAAGTATTAAGTATAAAATTAAGAGTTCAAAGCAATACCCGCGTCAAAGCGCGTCAAACACTTATGAAAATTCCAGCGGAGCCTAATCTAATAGGAGCCAAACAAGGACAAGCGCGTCAATAATATTCACGCGTCTTAAGTTATCACTGATTCTTATCTTTCCATCCTACACCATGGCGCGTCGCAAACGCGCTACCTCTGTTTCATCATCTTCATCATCCGACAGTTCTATCTCATCCCAGTCAGCAGTAGCTGTACCTCCGAAGAAGATCTCAAAGAAACTCACCAGGCCAAAAAAAAGGCGCCGTTCATCAGACGATGATGAGAAAATGTAAGTAGATTCATCATCAGTTCGTTTGATGTTACGATCACTAACAATGCTTTAATACAGGAATATGGAGCCTGAGACTGACCCTCACGAAGAATTTGTCAGTGCAGCGCGTTGCATAGCGCGCTGCATTGACGTGTTTTGCAAGACAAAACAACTTATCACGGTAGGTCTTTCTCTCCAGCAGCGTGACGCTGCGGAGAATGGTGATGTCTCGGAGGACGAAGATATCCGGGTTAGTCGCGACAAGCGACTCTCGAAAATGTGAGTCACTTTTGAATCTTACATTTAACTGAATCTTTTCCTGCTCCGCAGGTCACCTAAGATCCAAGATCGATACAAGAGGAACTACGCTCATCTACTCCAGCTCGCGCCGAGCTTGAAGCCTCTACTTGGCGACCCTCGGAGGACTTCGGAGCTCAACGCTATCATCAAGAAGGTGAGTTTATGCGCATATATGCGCATATCATGTACTTAATTCATCCATCAGATGGATGCTACTATCTCCGCTACTCGTTCTGATGATACCTCGCGCCTGAAGAACCAAATCGGTCACTACGCGGCCTTCAACCTTCGTTCCCCGATAATGCCACCTGTATACGACGGCACTGGTTCGCGTACCCACCTGGGTAGTAACCACCCCATTCTCGCTCGATTTCTCTGTCCAGTCAGAGAACTCAAAGAATTTTCAAAGGACGCTGAGAAGTGCGTTTTTTTTTTAATTCAAGTCCAACTCAAGTTAGTCTAACGTGATACAGGGCTCAGAAAAAACTTCAAAGCGGCAAGATTAAGATGACTGCCTCCGCTCTTCCTGCCTTTCTGTGGGCTGGGGATCTACCAGGCAAGGACTACGACGACAATAACATGTTCGAAGGCATGTTCGGGGGTCATTTGTTGGAAAGAGTATGTGTCGTTTCTTCGTTGTTGCCTTATGCTGATGTTGCTTTAGACTATGCGCCACATCTTTACAAGTCCCTCGAGTGCGTATGGGGAGCAGACGCGGGCGACACGCACCTGTAACGCTGCCCTACACAACATGACCACAGTAGAAGCAGCGCATATTGCCTATGGCTGCTTGCAGGTTTGTTTCCTCAAGGTCTATCTGTAGTCATGAGTTGCTCAATTTTCAAAGGTTCGTTTTGGTATTGGCGCCAAGAACGCTTGGTCGGAAGTCGACGGCGATTTCAACTATCGCGACTTTTACAACAACATCGTCGACCTCATCGAAGATTCACCCGATCCAGAATGGAAAGACGAGCTCCTCAGAGCTTGGAACATGTAAGTTTCTTTTATATTCTTCATGTCACGCTAACATGATTGATTCAAGGAAATTATTCAAGAACGAAGAAGGCCGCGAGGGCGACTCTATTACCAGCAAAGATAACGACATTTCTAGCACCTCTCGTGAAGGAAGAGATGACGATCTAGCACGAGTCCGTGCCCAAATGGCGGCTCGTCGTGCAGCCAAAGCAGCTCCAGCACACCCTCCTTCTCCCCCACCTTCCCTTTCACCACCTCCCCCTCCTCGCAAGTCAACGCCAGCTCGTCCTTCCGAACCAATGCCTTCTCGCGAGACAACTCCAGTGCCACCTCCTACTCACAGGCCGGTTCCCACTCCCAGGCCAGTTGCTACTCCCAGGCCGGTTCCTACTCCCAGGCCAGTTGCTACTCCTAGGCCGGTTCCTACTCCCAGGCCAATTCCTGCTCGCAAGCCAGTTCCTACTCCATCTGCACCAGCACCTGCGCCTCCTCGTGAACCAACGCCAGCCCCTCGCGAACCAACTCCAGCGCCTTCTGCTCCCAAACGAGTTTCTCCTCGCAAGCTTCCAGCTCCATCTGCACCAGCACCTGCGCATGCTGAGTCGCCCGCCCCCAGTGATCTAACGGGGTCCGAGTCAGACAATGAGTCTGAACCCGTCCAGGTCAAAGGTAAACGCAAGGCCAAGAAGGGGAGCACCAAAGTCTCTAAGCCAAAGCGTGGCAAGGCTGCCCCATCTGCAGAAGCCAAGCCACGGAGAAGGTCAAGGAAGTAGCTGTCCCCTGCCTCGTTCATCATCGCACGTTCTCCTCTTATTTGCATTGCTCGCAGACCCCCCCCCCCCATGTGTACTTTCATTTTGTCGTTGTCATTTGCTACTGTGCTGTACTACTGACCTACTCATAGATCACTCGTTTTCCCATTCTGTTGTCTGCTCTCGATTACCTCAGTACCTGCATTCGCATACATAGGCTCGGAACCACTGTACCTCACTGCTTTGTACTACCATTAATTCAATGCATCACATTGTTATATCTGAACGCAATTGCAATGTCTGATGAATCTGAGCGCAATTCAAATGCATTATGTACATAGCAATGTTTGATATATCGGTACATTAGCCTAATGCCAGACTATTGTCATATAGCAGTCGCAATGTCAGAATTGAGTTTCCTAACATTGCCTTATATTGGGACCTTCCGCCAGATACATATGGCAGGTATGGTAGCTCCGACATGGCAATATATGGCCATCTCTGGATTCGGTAATTTTGGTGATGGTACCGTTGACCTCGGTGGTCGTTTTTTCGAGGTCCCGTTTTGAAGTAATCAACCACTTTTGGATGAACGAATATATATCGTATCCGAATGTGGCTATGAAACTTTGGGTCCAGATCTCAGCGGGAATGCCCGGCTTTGCTCAGCAACTTACCGTGACTCCCACCGACCAACTTTAATGTACAGATAGTACTTTGAGACCTCCGAGTCGTAGCGCTGCGTTATCCACCTTGTAAATGCATTCACTCACACTATCAATCGCGTTAGCCACCTGACACGGGTTCGGAAAGCCGGTGAAGTTGATTGTCGTTCATCTGAAGTTCTGAACATGACTTCGGCTTTGATGTCGAACGTTCAAAACTCTCTGCTTACTGAGACGAAAAAACTTTGGTTTGAACTTTGGACACCATCAACGCCCAGGGGTACCGGTGTTGATTACAACAATATTGCGCAGCAGCCAACATCAAGGGACTTCTATATATATACGTTCCCGTCAGTCATGCTACTGCCAGTAGTATTGATTTGCTTGGGAGTGCTGCTATGCAGCGTACAGATTTGATGTGTATGTACTCACTCAAACAAACATCATACCATTTGACTCGCTGACGAAATGCACATAACAGACCAATGTACATCGAACTGCCTCAAAATTTGAATCGGACCAAGGTAAGTACTACTTGATCTGATGGTAACTCAGCCATTGACATGCGGTGTCAGCAAAGCGCCTGCAAGCGCAGCATGCAAAAACTGACCCACATAGCAGGTCTCTTCATTACCTTGAACCCGTATCTCTCCCTCCCCTCGATTGCCGACTTCGCGCAGTGTTTTACTCTCCAGTCTGTCTGTACAACGTACCAACATCCTTGTCATGCCATACGAAGAGGACGAGTCGAGTATGTCAACGAGACGAGGAGAAGCGCCATTGCACTCATCGATATGTCGGACGAGCGCGCAAGATCCACCACCATATGGTGCACAGCACCGCCAGGACGCACTTTGGGAAGGTGAGCAGCTACCTTGTGATACCCACCAGCTTACTTAATTAGAATCAGGCGGGAATGAAGCGCTTCCTCCTATGTGGCAACAGTTTATGCCGTTGTCGGATAGTGCAATACAATATCATGATGATACGCTCACGATGGTCTCGCGGAACCGACCTTTACCGGGAGTGCGACTAGGTGAGGGATGAAATTGCAACAAGGAGCGACGTACTTACCATTGAACATAGATAATCCCGGAGATCTTGCTGTTCCTGGATGGGAATGGCACATCTCACCACTCGGTCGGTCTTACTTCGTCGACCACAACGCTCGGACCACGTCATGGAAGAAACCAAAGCCAGGACGTCCGGCAGGAAGCTTAATGCCGGAGTGCGTCATCGAGGGCCACTCCGAATGCATATGGAGCCTTGCCTACTTGGGCAGCAGTGGCAATATAATGAGCACGTCTGATGATAGTTCGATTCGTCAGTGGAAAGGAAATGGAGAGCCAGTGGGAAAACCTTTGAATAGCGACGGGGGTGGGATAGTTTCGATGGTAGTATCCTCGGACGAAACCATGGTCATTTGCGGAAGTGGAGACGGTAGACTGCGGCTGTGGAATATAAAGGAGGGCAGCATGGTTGGTGACCCATGGGAGGGGCATAATGTTAATGCACCAGTGAGGTGCCTTGATTGGTCTCGCAATTCCCTGGAGATAGCAAGTGGATCGCAAGACGGCACGATACGACGCTGGAACCCGGATACTGGTCGACAAATAGCACCACCCATAGAGACCAGCCACGGATGGGTTATGGCCATCAAATACTCTCCACAAGGCGACGAATTCATGAGCGGCGGTGTGGACGGTCCGATCTGCATATGGTCAAAGGACGGCAAGCTGCTTGTTCAGATCAAGGGACATGAAAACTGGGTGTCATCATTGTGCTGGTCCCAGGATGGCGCGCACATCTTCTCCGGGTCGGGTGATCATACCATCCGGAAATGGCGGGCGATTGATGGGCAGGAGCTCGTTATTTTTCGCGGTCATACTCACCCTGTCCAATCGCTCTGTCTTGCCCCCAACGAAAGCTATATTGTTAGCGGATCAATTGACTGCTCCATTCGCATCTGGGATCTCAAAACTAATCAGGCAGTCGGAGATCCACTCCTGCAATTGCATGATGACAGAGTCGTCGCTGTTGCCATGTCATGCGATGGAAAATACATTGCCAGCGCTGGAGTAGAGAAACAAATTTATGTATGGAACCTGGAGGCAGCGCTCAAAAACGTTCTGGTACGTATGTGCTTTGTTGTCTCATTCCCCTTCCTAACGGCTTTGGCTATCTAGGGCGCACATGATGGGAATGTAAAGCTCAAGGCAAGTCTTCTCTGCTTCCCTTTCACACTACATCTCACTTTTCACTAGGGACGTCCAGCTCAACTAAGAGTTGTGCGCGCATCGATCGTGAGCAACCCCACCTTTTCTCGTGTCTCGTCAGCCCTTTGACCCCCGTCTTGTGTCCAATCAGCAGCCCAAAAAAATAGGACTAGAAAGATATGTCAGTGTAGTTTCTTGTTCTTGACCTTTCTCGCCTGACACCAAGATACAGGGCAATGATTTCTTTGGCAATGAATCAGACCACACGTCTCGTCGTACGGCTCCTCCCGCAAGCCCGTCGTCCCTTATTCGTTGGCGTCATTTTCTCAATTCCATACATTTCGGCACACGACCTGTAAATCCATCCAAACCAATCGACCGACAGTTCCCACACTGGAATTTCAACTTCAAGTCGTTTTCCGGAGGACATTCCATGCGCACCGTCGATGTACCTCTTGCTCAAGATAAAGGTGTGAGTTACTCGTCGTCCCACTAATTTCGTTCCATTAAAGCACACTGCAGAGATATGACATTGTCCCTGAAACTGATGCGAAAGCGGCTGCAGCTATGCGATGTACGAACAGCCAAGCCAACAGTGCAACGTAATTAGGTCAACCGGTAGCAGGTGCACAAGAGTCTCAAGCACGACCAACAGAAACACACCAGTCAACCGGTGGGAGGAGAGAAGTTCCCCACGAAGTTTCCTGCTGCGGATTTGACTTTCAAGTTGGTCGTCATTCCACTTCGTGTCAGTCGTAAAATTGTCTAGAAACTCTGTTCCTCGAACGTTTCTCTTCCCTTTCATTGTGTTTACGCATCGAGCATCTTAGATATAACTCGTTCTGTCCCATGTACATGCGCAACGATATTGATATATCTCTCTCAATAAGGGGCGCATGATCAAATCAAGCATCAGGGTGTGCCAGTGTCTGTGTAGCTCCCGCGTAGAATATCCGAAAGACATAGGAGATCGAATACAAACAGAGTCAGAGTGTGCGAAAGGATACTACTGATACCATAGTTTGTACCGGCGCTATTGAGTTTCGCTGGTGTATTGGGATATAATGGAGAAGAGCTGCGATTTTAAGAGAAAGGGGCACAGCAGAGGGCTTGGGCCTGTACGCATGATTGGAGGCTGGCCTGGAACTAATAGCATGTGCTACTGGATGGGCACGAACTGACAATGTTTGAGTCCGGCATTCGAAAAGCATATTCGAAAGCGTCAAACCTGCTGCCAGAGAGCGTGCAAAGCTCAGTGCCGAAGTCCATACCTTACATATATCCCCTTTGTACAAGTATATATCAGTAATTCACCCACAACGTTAGGTAGTTGTCCGCTGTTGCTAGTAGTCGGTCGCCATTTCGGACTGGAAACCCACCGAAGCGACTCTTGACAGATTATGTGTTGTCGTCTAGCAGTTAGAAGGTCGTCACCTGACACGTGTTCGGAAAACCGGTGAAATTGATTGCTGTTCTTCTAATGTTCTGAACATGCCTTCGGCTTTGATGTCGAACGTTCAAAAATCTGCTTACTGAGATGAAAAAACTTTGATTTAGGCACTATCAACGCCCAGGGGTTGTTGATTATAACAATATTACGCAGCCAATATCACGGAACTTACGTTCCCGTCGGTCATGCAATGGTGATTTGCATGGGAGTGCTGCTACGTACTATGCAGCGTGCAGATTTGGTGTGTATGTACCCGCTCAAACAAACATCATATTATTCCAATCGCTGATGAGACATACGTAAACAGACCAATATACATCGAACAGCCTCGAAATTTGAACCGGACGAAGGTAAGTACTTGATCCGGTAGTTACACAGCCATTGAAATATTGACATGCGGTGTCAGCAAAGCGCCTGCAACCACAGCATGCAAAACTGACCCAAATAGTAGGTCTCCTCATCACCTTGAACCCGTATCTCTCCCTCGCCTCGATCACCGACTTTGCGCAGTATTTCTCTCTCTAGTCCGTTTGTACAGCTCAGCATCCTATATCGATCAAGGTCATGCCACACGAAGAGGCCGAGTCGAGCACGTCAACGAGACGGGGTGAAGCGCCATTGGACTCATCGATATATCAGACGAGCGCGAAATATTTACCACCATATGGTGCACAGCACCGCCAGGACGCACTTTGGGAAGGTGAGCAAGTACCTTGTGATACCCACCAGCTTATTCAATTAGAATCAGGCGGGAATGAAGCGCTTCCTCCTATGTGGCGTCAGTATAAGATGTCGTCGGATGGTAAAACACTATATAAAGATGGCACGCTCACGATTACCTCGTGGAACCGACCTTTACCAGGAGTGCGACTAGGTGAGGGATGAAATTGTGACAAGGAGCGACGAACTCACCATGGAACATAGATAATCCCGGGGATCTCGCTGTTCCCGGATGGGAATGGCACATCTCACCACTAGGCCGATCCTACTTTGTCGATCACAGCACTCGGACCACGTCATGGAAGAAACCAAAGCCAGAACGTCCGGCAGGAAGCTTGATGCCAGAGTGCGTCATCGAGGGTCACTCAGAATGCATATGGAGCCTTGCCTACTTGGGCAGCAGTGGCAATATAATGAGCACGTCTGATGATAGTTCGATTCGTCAGTGGAAAGGAGACGGAGAGCCAATGGGTAAACCTTTTAATAGCGATGGGAGAGGGATAGGTCCAATGGTAGTATCCCGGGATGAAACAATGGTCATTTGTGGAAGTGTAGACGGCAGACTGCGACTGTGGAATATAAAGGAGGGCAGGATGGTTGGTGACCCGTGGGAGGGGCATAATGTTGCAGTGAGGTGCCTTGATTGGTCTTGCAATTCCCTGGAGATAGCAAGTGGATCGAATGATGGCACGATACGACGCTGGAACCCGGATACTGGTCGACAAATAGCACCACCCATAGAGATCAGCCACGGATGGGTTGAAGCCGTCAAATACTCTCCACAAGGCGACAAGTTCATGAGCGGTGGGAGCGGTCCGATCTGCATATGGTCAAAGGACGGCAGGCTGCTTATGAAGATCAAGGGACATGAAAAGTGGGTGTCGTCATTGTGTTGGTCCAAGGACGGCGCACACATATTCTCCGGGTCATACGATCACACTATCCGAAAATGGCGGGCGATTGATGGACAGGAACTCGTCGTTTTTCGGGGTCACACCAACGCCGTCCAATCGCTCTGTCTTACTCCCAATGAAAGCTATATTGTTAGCGGATCGTATGACTGCTCCATTCGCATCTGGGATCTCAAGACCAATCAGGCAGTCGGAGATCCACTCTTGCATGATGACCAAGTCTTCGCTGTTGCCGCGTCCTGCGATGGAAAATCCATTGCAAGTGCTGGACTAGACAAAAAAATTTATGTATGGAACCTGGAGGCGGTGCTCAAAAACGTTCTGGTACATATGCGCTTTGTTGTCCAATTTCCCTTCCTGACGGTTCTGGCCATTAGGCTGCAGACGCAGAGCTCAAGGCAAGTCTTCTCTGCTTCTCTTTTACACTACATCTCACTTCTCACTAGGGACGTCCAGCCCAACCGAGAGTTGTGCGCCCACCAATCGTGAGCAACCCCACCTTCTCTCATATGTCTCGTCAGACCTTTGACCCCGTCTTGCGTCTAATCAGCAGGCCAAAAAAATAGGACTGGCAAGATATGTCAGTGTACTTTCTTGTTCTTGACCTTTCTCGCATGACACCAAGATACAGGGCAATGATTTCTTTGGCAACGAATCAGACCACGCGTCTGGTCGTGCAGCTCCTCCCGCAAGCCCATTGTCCCTTGTTCGTTGGCGTCGTTTTCTCACTTCCATACATTTCGGCACACGACCTGTGAATCCATCCCAACCAATCGAACGACAGTCCCGACACTGGAATTTCAACTTCAAGTTGTTTTCCGGACGACGTTCCACGCGCACCGTCGATGTACCTCTTGCTCAAGATGATGTTGTGAGTGACTCATCGTCCCTCCAATTTCGTTCCATTGAAATACACTGCAGAGACATGCCTTTGTCATTGTCCCTCAAACTGGTGCGGAAGCGGCTGCAGCTGTGCAACGTACGAACAGCAACCAGGCCAACAGTGCAACCCAATCAAGTCAACCAGCAGCAGGTGCACAAGGGTCTCAATCACGACCAACAGAAACACATCAGCCAACTGGTGGGACGGGAGAAGTTCCCTACGAAGTTACCTGTTGCTCTTACTTTCGTCGTCCTTTCACTTTGTGTCAGTCATGAAGGATGGAAGACGTGTGGCACGCTCACACTCAGTTCAACTCTCGTTCCCCCGCACCTGTGTCTAACTCCTCTGATAATCAATATTCGCCGCCGTGACTATCACCCACGCACTCGGATCCATCTCTCCTCGTGCACCTCCTTTCCTTTGCGCTACTTTCCCTGGATCCACGCCACGTGTTGACAACACCACCAGAGAAGTTGACCCCCGTTCTCTGGAATGCAGCTCTTGGTGGTGTAATGGTCTTCTGCGCGGAGAACTTGATGTTTGCTGGACAGGCGACTCGTTGAAAAGTTAAAGTTGGATTTCATGCAGCGTTGAGTACATACTACTAAAATCGTACACAGATAGTTCAACATGTATTTGTACAACTTGGATTTCCATCGATACGAGTTTACTGATTACTTGAAACTTACAAATCCGTCGATCTCTGCATGCGAGGGCGTCTGTCCAATTTTCACTAGGGTCGAAACGTTCGGACTTGTCTCAACAGCTCTTAGCATTTTCTTACGGTAAATGGTGAATATTTTAATCCGCATCAAGGGCATGGAGCATCCACTTCAGTGCGAAGCAGAGCTTGCTGCTGCTGAGTAAGTCATAAAATACGAAAGTCTACCTGGGAGTTTTTCAGTTTACGTCAAGGCCTGCTATGCGCTCGTTTCTTTACATATGGACTAATGTTTTTCAGGGATCCGCAACTCGTTGAAAAAGAAAAAGGGACGTTCGAGTTTTGGGCTACTCGGCGAGTTCTCTATGGCACGCTTTGTGAAGCTCGTGTACTATGTTTAACGTCCCCACCGGTCGCGTCATATTTTGGATCAAAGTGACGCCAAGGAGAGAAGAGTTGACGTGTGAAGGCAAGACATCTAACACGCCTCTCTTCTACCCATACTCAATCTTCACGAATCACAGCTCTATGACAAGCAGCAAGCGAGGTATGTATGTTTTATCTAAAGCTTGGTCTGTGCGTGTGAACAACAAAATTCTTTGCTGAGTAACAAGCAGTTCATTAATATTCCAAGTTCGACTTCCTTGGCTTCCTAATTCTCATTACCTCCTTTACTATGATCACCAACACCAATTTCAACCGAGCTCAGAACAGAGGCACCCGTGGTCGTGGAGGAGCCCAGCGGGGTCCTACTGGGCAACGGGATCCTGCTGCAGGTCCTGCACGACGCACCTCTGGGCTGCCGGCTAGTCCGCAACAGGCCTCTCAAGGAGGTGAAGCCGCCGAGTTACTCCGCTCTCATGAGCAAGCGCTAGAGAAAATGCGAGGTGAGGTTGGCATTCGGTATGACCGTCCTATCCGTCCAGGGTTCGGTACCCTCGGAGAACCGGTCACACTGGTTGCCAACTTCTTCGCAGTGAAGATCACAAAGTCACTTATTTATACATATCGTGTCAAAGTCGAACCAACCAGGAACGCCAAAGACGTTCAGCGTCGTCTCCTGCTGTTACTCGAGCAGAGCAATAACCAGGCTTGGCAAAGTGTCAAATCCTGCGTGGCTTTTGATGGGAGAGAGACGTTGGTATCTGCCGAAGAACTTCCCCAACCCATGCAGATTTCTGTGAGGTTCTTCGAGGAAGGACAGACGCTTGGTCCCAACTTGCCAGAATATACCGTCTCTCTCGAATTACTCCGCAAATTCGATATTAGCAAACTCAAGCAGTAAGTACTGAGCCAAGAGACGTGACCTACTGTCTCAATTTTGTTGTCCAGATTTTTGCACTGCGACGTCGATATCAATGATAACTACGACATTTCCCCGCTCATATCTGCATACAACATCGTTCTTCAGCAACATGCATCGTCGACTGCAATTCGAGTAGGAAACAGTCGCTACTTCGGGTTTCCGGGCTTCAAGGCAAATGAGCTCTCGCCTGGGCTTACTGGCTTGGAGGCATTCAGAGGCTTCTTCTTGTCCGCAAGGCCCGTTTTCGGAGAGCTAATGATTAATGTTGGTGTATGTATGACACCGTTCTACAAGCACGCACGATTGGATTCAGCATATGAAGAATTTGCGGGTCTTTCCAAAGGCGCAACTCTGCAGCGGTTTGCTCAGAATGTCAAAGTGACCACCACGTATCTCGGTTACACCAAGCGCCGCACGTTATTACGGATCACGTCGTTGTCCGCAGAGAAAACAACATTTGTGAAGGATGGACGTCAAGTTTCAGTCGCCGAGCATTTTCAGAATGGTATTGTCGTCATTTAGTTGCTAGCCTCTGTTCATCAAGCTGATCCTGAAGCATTAGTGCACAGTATATCACTGAAACGTCCAGATCTCCCAGTCGCTGACCTTGGGACAGCGGGAAGGTCGAATTATGTTCCACTGGAGCTGTGTGTGATTGAATCACAGCCATTCAGAGGTCTTCTTAACGATAGAGAGACCACGAACATGCTGAATCATGCATGCAAGCCGCCGGCCGCCAACTTTGAAGAGATAATCAACAAAGGACTGCCCTCGCTTGCTTTGACTGAACCTAAGGCGAGCATTCTAGATGAGTTTGGCATATCGATCAGCAATACGATGACCGACGTTCCTGGACGAGAGCTCCCTCCGCCCAAACGTCTGCAATACCATTTTGGTTCTCCTTCCGTGCAGCCGGCAAGAGGCAGTTGGAACCTCACGAATGTGAAATTCCACACTGGAGCTTCCGTTACCAAATGGGCAGTTGTAGTCTTGTCAGATGGGTATCCCATTCCCAGTGATGAAGACGTGTCCAAAGTGTGGACAGGGTTCAGAGAAGGTTGTAAGAGGTCAGGAATGATGTTCGCAAACCAAGCCCCGACTGTTGCCAGAACGCCCCAATTGCCCCGACAATTTCAGGACAATGATCGGTCGAAGGGTATATTGGAAATCAAGCGCACGATCCAGAACCTCGTCGGGGGTAACCCAATGTTTTTACTGGTCCTCCTACCTTTCCGTGACACGAAGTTATACCCCGGTGTCAAACGCATATGTGATGTCGAGCTCGGGATACATTCTGTCACGATTGTACTGAACAAAGTCCTGAAAAACAAGGGTCCACAGCAGTACTATGCTAACGTTGCCCTGAAGCTCAACCAGAAACTCGGGGGCATCAATCATACGCTCGACGTCGAAAGCACGCGCTGGCTCACTACGAAGAGCACGATGCTCGTGGGCATGGATGTTACCCACCCTGGACCTGGCAGCAAGCCAGGCACTCCATCCATCGCTGCAGTAATCGCCACTATTGATAAGTCTCTCGCGCAATGCCCTGCGAGTTTGAGGTGCCAGAAGTCGAAGAGAGAGGTATATTGCTCTAACAAATTATTTTCTTACCTTCGCATAGCTGATTGACGCCTACAGATGATAGATGACTTGATGGAGATGATGCTAGAGCGACTGAGAGCGTACAAGAAGAGGAGTGGTTCCCTCCCAGAGAGGATAATCGTCTACAGAGATGGCGTCTCAGAGGTAAGTCAATAATCCTTCCGCCTTATACTTTCGAGTATGATTCTCACCCACAACCTAGGGTCAATTCGACACAGTGCTCGAGCGAGGCTCTGAGAAGGACAAGATTCTGGATGCCTTCAAGGCCATCCACAAAGAAACCAAGGATCTTGTCGAGTACCGGCCCCACCTCAGTATTATCATCTGTGGGAAACGGCACCACGCTCGCTTCAGGCCGAAAGACCAGAAGAATCAGAGCCGAAACGGAAACACACGCCCTGGAACAGTCGTCGATAGACGCATCACTGCCGTGTAAGTCTTCATAGACCTGTGAAATGGAAGTCAGCTCATATTCTTGTCTCTACCAGTTATGATTTCGACTTTTATCTGCAAGCCCATGATGGGATCAAGGGCCACGCGCGACCTACTCACTACACAGTTATCTACGACGAGAGTGGTTTTAGTGCCGATGTGATACAGCAGGGCACACACACCGCGAGTTACTTATATGCCCGCGCCACCAAGGCGGTGAGCCTTGTACCCCTCGCGTATTATGCTGACCTGGCATGCGAGCGGGCGCGTTGTTACCTCGATGGATTTCTAAACTCGGAGCAGCTTTCTGCGCCTGGTTCCTCGAGTCGGAAGGGAGAGGGAAAGGGTAAGGGTAAAGGAAAGGCCATGGCGGCAGACGAAAGGGAGGCGGCCGAGCAGCGTGTTTATGATGCTGCTCTTCAAGCATGGGGTCAAGGCGTCCATATCAATTTGAAGGAGACGATGTTTTATATCTGAAGAGATAGCACAAGACAATTTGTATCTGCATGGCGTTGTAGAATGTATTTGATCTTCAAGATCGTGAGAAATGAAACAAAGTGTCGCCTGATATGGGCAACATTACTAAATTTCGCTGTTCAAACGTTCACCTTGATCAAGGCTCACTAGGATGGATTCAATGACTACTGAAAGAATCGATGACTTCTTTCGTCCATATACACATCCTACGTATATATATGGAGGCCTTGGAACACTGTTCGAGACCTTTGAAACTCAGCCACCTCGCTTTTACTCTACTGCAGGGCTCACGAGTCACCATCGCATAACATAGGCATGTCCGAGTCCCACCTTACTCCTCATCCAAGCTCTGTCATGTCAGATGATATGCATGCACCTGCATTCCTTCCCCCCATAGTCCATCATCTGTCACAATATGTGGACGATGCGAAAAGAAGATTCAAGCCCTACGACAGGGATGGTCCCACCATGTGGGCCCTCCGCTTCGCTGAAAGTTACACTACCCCAGGGAACACCGATACGAGTCTCATGGATATTCAGAGTGTATGTTATCACATATGTATCCCGACGTTGCTTATTGATGGCAAGCATGTCAGGGCAAGCATCAATTACGCTCTGGCTTGAAACACCTGTCCAATGAGGCCATGGCTCAAGCCGTCCTCACGAAGGAAGCTGATCGTGAGTGGAGACGCCTGAGTGCCATGGCAACGGCTTGGCGAATCGAGGCGTCTGAGCGACACACAAAGTTCCTTCATATGGTTCTTGAGTGTGAGGCTGATACATATGCTAGCGCCACTTCAGAACCTCTCGACACATCAGTTCAAGCTCTTGTAAAGAGGAGCTTCAAGACTGTATAGACTTTGGTGCCGTCGCGTATCAACATGACACGATGTCATTCGGTGTTGCGGACGAACAGTTCACTGACATGGAGGCTTATGCTCGAGAGCATTACCGGTCCAACGATGTTCGTGCAGAAGGTAGCAAGCAAGCACTTGCCGCCGACTCTGGCGGTAGCTCAGATGAAGTGACTCAAGGCAGTCCGGAGTCTGTGCATGAATCCACAGAGAACTCCTGAGTCTGACAACTGATGTGATTACCGAATTGATCTTCTCCCATTATGCTCGTACTGACTTTGTGTAATAGACAGTACGTGAGCAGAAAAGCTGTACTTCTAAGTCCAAATCATTAGGACATTTCCTTTGTAGAAACACTGCCATTACGAAGATAATTGTATTTTCTTGGTCCCCATTTTGAGTGACTCAATATCCGCTGCGAAGATCAACAACTATAGAAGGTGTGTGCTACATTTCTCGGTAGCAAATTTAATAAGTGCTGCCGAAGAAGCGCTAGTATCTCCAGTGGCTGCAAAACGATCTCGAATGTGTGATACGGTCAGCATACTATTTACACACTGAAACTTGAGGTTAACGTTGAACTGCGAGTCAACATGATGAAATATTGGGCCCGGGGAGTGGTGGGACTCTACACAATTATGATATATCGCATATGAAACAACCAACGAGAGTCATGACTCTGTTATTCGCTGTGGTGTATCAATCAATGGTCTACACGATGAATCATTTTCTATCTTATTTCGTGCCTTGAGTGGTCTCAGTGCTACTGTGACACCCACAGTAGCCAAATAAATCCATGTATGTTTCGTATCATTGTCCTTCAAGTTGTCTGAGTCTGCAAGGAGTGCTCTAAAAGGAGCATGTTCAGGACACTTAGCCTCGACGAACGTATCACTAGCATGGATAATTAAGTCGGATGATGCATCTCGATATATCCTTCCAGAGGGGATATCATTTCCTCATAGATACAAACACGCATTCTCCCCTCAAGCCGACTGCAGCGAATGGTTTCCCAAGATCCATGAGTTGATAGCTCAGCGTTCTGACAGCACTGTGGCCTGATGCATATTCAACATACGGGGACATCAATGCATAAAACTGTACAACAGGTACAAATGGAAGTGACCTATAACTCTAGCAATCCCAGGCCTCCCTTCTCCATGCACCAATCCACGCCATGACAAAATACAAACACCCTGCAGGTAACATGCAGACCTTTGCAACGACACACCAATCCCACCGGCGTCCAGCCAATTTGCGTGTCTCCTCTCCCTTAAGCTTTACATGAGGCCGTAGACGATCAGGGACGGCCGACACGCGAGTACCTGTATCTGACGGGAGAAGGTTGCTCGTCACCCATATTTGGATGCTGCGAGAAATGCACGTCGTCGTCCCTATGACAGCCCAGCACACATCCGGACGTATTGTGGTCCAACGAAGCAGTGTGCTGTCCAAGATATTTAATGTAGAGAATGCGACATCGACATTAAAACCTAATCCGCCAAGGATCTCGAGCGTGAAGTGGGTTGCAGGCCAACAAATGGCCTGCAAAGCGAGAAGACGTATGAGCGTGGATAAAGGGGGGTAGTAGGCACGCCACCGGTGAAGGAGTCCGGTTGTTAACTGGAGGCATTGATGCGCCGTCAGTAGCGCCTGTGAATGATAAAAACATTAACCTGGAGATTAACCACCCCGAAAAGATAAAACCTTACCCAAAGCACTGCCAGAAAATAATCAGCTCTGTCCGGCAGAGCGATGCGACCCCAACTATCATGCCCTCGATTAATTCGAGAGCACGAACCGGGAGCGAATTGTCCTGAATATAGACCTGGAGGTTTCCACACACACCAGGCATTTATGAGCGCGCCTAATAAAGCAGGGACAACAGACAGGAGCCGTGATGCATCAAAAAGTAGAGTTGTCAGAGTGCTTGGTGGAACTAATGGATTTGAGGCAGGTAGGATACGCGTCGTCGGAAGATGTCGTGGCTGCAAATACGTATCCAAGTAAGAAAGATATGATGTATATGCCGATAAATCCTCACAGGTTCGTCAGCCTCGGTCTCTGTTTCACCAGCACCTAATTGTCCTGGAGCAGTTGTTATCTGCTCCGACTTGGGCCTCCGCCAGCCAATGCCCACATTTAGGACTGCACGAAACCCGCTCGCTCGTGAATCCTTTACTGATCGTGTATTAGTGTGACGGTGTATGTCTTGATTACTTCGAGTGCGTCTAGCAGTGTATATAACATTAGTCGGGTCTTCTTCGTCATCTGCACTCAATTCCTGGTCACGGTTCTCGGAGAGCAAGTCACGTTCCCGTGGACGGTGGTGATTGCGCATGGGATGTATTGGCGCAGTAGAAACGACAAAATCTTGCGAAGATTTTCGTGGTGACGACGGCAGTGTAGACACTGCGGAAGGACGTGTCTGAGAGGAGTGTGCACCAGTGTCTGCAGGGGTAAGCAAGTCGCACAAAGGTATGTATGGTGGTTTGCAGCACGATGTAGTCCGCGATGAAGATAAGGACGAAGAAGATGAAGATGAACACGAAGATGAAGAAGATGAGCTTAGGCCAGGTTTGCCGGAAGCCGGGGTTAGCCTCAAGGTATGCGACCGTCGTCTTGAGCGAGCCTTGCTTGTCGCAAGACTCGGCGTGGTCGATGCTGGCATCATCACATTCAATAGTGAACTCAAATGCTGCTGATAAGAAGTGAAACTCACAGCAAGATCCTTATATCACGCTTCCACTGTTTGTCTGACGTCGACGTTAACTTGAGACAATTTTTGTTCCTGAAATTGCTGTATTAGGTATTTCTTCGGCAGATGCCACTGTCAAAACACTTTTTTACTGTTTCAGTTACTCTCTCGCTATCATGCTGCGGTCTCCTACTCTTCTGCAGCTTTCGGTCAGACTTTAATTCTGTCGGGCGTTCGCATGTGAGTTCTAATATTAAACTAGATGGCTGATACATAACCGAAATAGACGTACTGAAGAACAGCAACAAGCAACTATGCAATATAAATATACAGATGCGAGAGTCAACGCTTCTACATGGCCAACCGCTGCACTCCCAATGAGTCAGGCTTCATACCGAACTCAGCTGCGACCTTGCTTCAAAGCTCATAGCCAAGGCCGCGTATATGACAATCCCTCTAGTATGGTATGGGATGAGACTGACTCAGATTAAATCCGTCTGCGTGCTGGGCTGAATCTTGAGGGAAAGGTACGTCTAGCATGAGGGTTAACGCCCATTCGATCACTTACTAGCCCTTGGACAGCACAATCACTCACAACCGAAGATGCGAATCATGCAAGCCCAATAGATAATGCGAACGTCAGACCCTACACAACGATTACACCTCCGCGGCACCGCTATTGCGGCGGAAATTTTACCTAGAAGTGATTCACATGCTGAGTGCAAGCCAATGTCGAGAACAGATTCTACTGGCTATTCGCACTATAACTTTTTCCCTTTTCTCGTATGCTATCCCCCAGGACAGCCCACAGAGCACTGACGCGTCTTAACAGCTTCCGTGGTATATAGATATAGAAATTCCCTGTCTCTTTCTTGATCCGATATCGTGCGTATTCCAAGGTATCGTGTGTAGTGCGAATGAGAGCTAGCTACAATGTTTGTTGTTGGTGCTACAGATATGTCATGCAAGCTCATCATGAATACCAGCACAAATATCTGTAGCATAGAAAACGAGTTGGTATCTAGGCATTGTTGCCAATGATCATTCACTGAGTGTACGTTCTTAAAGGCCTGACTCTTCCTCTGAGTCACTGGAATCCGGATTATTCTGTTCAAGGAATTGTCAAGTACTGAAATTGACTAATAAGATATGATACTCACGTCGATGAACACCGGCGGCTCTTGACCATCCTCGTCAAGAGACGCCCACGGGAGGTTTGAGGTAACCCATCTGATGCGCTGTTCAGTTAACCAACAAGTCGGCTCAATAATTGCACTCACAATTCTTCGCCCGTGCGTTCGGGGGATATTGATGACCGCCTACTAGCGCGGGAATACCTGGGATGCTTAAGTTCATACAAAGGAGTGAAGCAATGGTCCGGCATACTCCCGCTGCGTGTCAATCCAGCTTGTGCGTCACTCCACCGTTTCACCTCGACCGTCGCACCAACAGTGGCCAGGGGCACTAAAACGGGGGCGGAAGATAACAGAGCAATGTTGATATTTTCTCCGCCTGCACCTACATGAGTATATTAGTTTCAGACAACATGGCACACTTACTTTTATCTGAGAGGTACAAGGTGTAGGCAGGACAATGAAAAACCTTGATAACGAGATGAACCGACTTGAGGAACTCAATGTTGGAGAGCTTCCCAAGAACGTCTTGAGTGATGGTTTTTATCCGAGGTTTATTCATGATCAAGATAGAGCCAGTGGTTCCCCTTCTGAACTGCCATGTTCCTTTGATAGTAGCTGTAGCAATCCCAGGCACACCTCTGGTGGATTCAAAGCCGATCGGAATGCGATATCAGGACGGATGATATGTTAACTCACGCGTGAGATTCGACGTTCAATTCTAATCTTCTGACGTTTTTCGACCAAGCAGTGAATTCAGACTCCTCCGGACAGTCCTTGGGTCAATGTTCGTCAGACTCGGGGTCGATGCCTACACGGCGGAGAAGCGACTGGAAATCGTTGGAGTAGATGGAACCTTGGGGAATAAAATTGCCCGTGGCTTTATCGATCTTTCCGTATGACCCAACCTGCTCGACGTCAACATACAACTAAAGACGACGTGAGCCACAGATCAGACGTACTGGAATCTCTGCGGGTGGGTCCCAGTTCGGATACTTCGTGGTTCTCTCGAATATGAGATCCATGAACTTGTGTTCTCTTCAAGTTGGAGCATAATTTAGCTCACTGGCCCGGGAGGGCTCGGCGGTCAGAGTGCAGTGAAATTTGAGACTGGTTGGTTCAGACTGCATGACCTTGGGACAACCCTAAAATTAGTTTGAGCCTCGTGTTAAGTACTGGGATATGCCAGGACCTCGCCGGAGGAACGACTGTGGTTGCTCAGTACTTGCTGTTGATCTTTCAAATTGCGAAAATCAAGTTGTCCGGGAAATGGCCAACTCTGGATTGAGCGCATCAATATTACAACTCCGCTCGAACACAGCCGCCGAAGCCCCAGGTTAGCCCTATAGACCTTTGCCCCAGAATGGCCAGATCCCTGACTTTTACCAGATTGCTTTCAGAGTCAAATTCATAACTGGTTGCAACCGTACAGTTTCGATCAACCGTTCAAGTGAGTTGTCCGCATCGACTCCGTGATGACATACTCGGGAGGGAGACGGAATCTTAGCGATCACTGCTAGTACATGTCGGGCTCATAAAAAAAAAAATTCTAATGTCGGTCTATCTCGATTTTATATATATATCCATGATTTCATTGACGTACGTACATAGTAGATCCGGTGATCACCTAACCATTATGTGACCAACCCAGTGCTGATGGGCCTTTGTATTCAATGGCGCATTTAAGGTTAGTACCCACATGTAATACGTTTCTACGATGGGCCCGATAAGTAGTACCGCCGCCCATCCTCATTGCGGCAAGGTGGAGTTGTACTACAGTCCAGTGGCATCACGTCCAACTGTCTCAGAAGTAGGATAGGCTGCACACATGACGACGGCACGTTCCGCCCCCAATCTCACCATCTTCCGCAATTATGCATCCAAACCTAATCCAAACACTCTACCACCGTCAATTCTACTCTCTCACTCAGAAACATGTCTGACGGTCTTTGATGCATTCCCCAAATCCATCTTTCACTTTCTGGTCATACCCCGGATCCAGCCGCCGTTGAGCGCACGCCATCTCACAGACTTGCGTTCTCTGCTTCGATGCGAGAAAAGAGCCGCAAAGGAGGTGCTTATGAACTTAAACGAAGAAGCGAATAACGTGAAGAAGATGATCGAGGAAGAGATGATGAAGTTGTACAAGTTCAAGTGGGAAATTTGGATGGGGTTTCACCCGATTTCGAGCATGGAGTAAGTGTTTGTCTATCATACTATGTTATTGTTCCATTGAGTTCATTCCCATCATTATGGCATCGATTCAGACACCTCCATTTGCATGTGCTTTCTGCAGACTTGTATTCTCCGAAGATGAAGTCGAAGAAGCACTACAACTCGTTTCATCCTAGCTTGGGATTCTTTCTGCATTTGAAAGATGTTCTTTCGTGGTTCGATGCCGTGCCTTCGTATTATCAAAGAGTACGTTGCGCAGCAAAGAACACCTCGTTCCTCATTAATGACAGAATCTTGTAGATGATTAAGCTCGATGCCAGCCAGTATCAGTCGCTATTAAAGGACGGCGACCTTAGTTGCTGGCAGTGCGACCGTGCCCTGGAGAGCATGCCTAAGCTGAAGGCGCATTTACAAGATGAGTTCGGTAAGCTGACGACGAGGGAGAAGGCGAAGTCAGAAAGGAAAAGGAAACGTACCGATGTACCCGTTTCATCCGTGCAGGCAGCGGTGACCGATGATGAGCGACCTGAGAAGGTCGCTCGTTTAACACCTAGCCGAGGTGATGATTCCAGCGATCCAACTGTAGGTGTCGACCTACTGTCGTAAACAGGTCACCGGTGCTGTCTTTCCCAGTTACATCATAATGTCATTCTTAGTTCGATGGTGCATTCGCTGAAGCTAAATAAAGATGGTCGACCAACTATATCATCGCAAACAGTGCGTCGGACGCCAGTAATCCAAGTTGATCATGCGAATCGACAACAAGTTACAACCATTTAAAACTTCCTTCGCAATGCAGATTGGACTGCACACGCGCCGCGATGGCATTGCAGAGGGCTGTGAAGAGATTGCGGGGCAATAATATCCCACTGGAGCAGCAGATTGTATTTGTTCACATAGGTGTCTAGTTTAAGGATCGATTCGCGATTTTATTGCATTGTCTGTGATCCATTCCCTTCCAATCCAGCTATCGTCGCTCGGTGTACGGCGTCAAGGTACTCCCAAGTTTTTGGCCATCGAAATCATCATGCAGCTTGTACCTCGAATCTGCAATGATGCTGAAAAGCTCCAATGCGTGCTGCGGTCTGCTTCTCCTGACGTAGGATACTTATCTGCGCCCATATATGATCTTCCCATGTTCGACACGCAGACTTGAGGACCCTAAAGTTTCCACTAGGCAGGGCGCGAGAGCTGCATAGAGAATGCGATCTGGATCGGGGAGATTGTCGAAGGACATATTAGCAAGATGGTGCACAGATGGTTAATGCACATTCAGAACTTCAGTGCATCGACAGGCTATTATTTGGCTTACAGTGTTATCACTGTTGCTGATTTTGGAAATAAAAACGACGTTGAAATGGTCGAACGTCGAGAGTTCCGCGAACCCTGGGAAACGGTGATTATGTCATCCAGGAATCACACTTGGTTCAACACGCCTCTTGCAAGCTTGAGTCTTTGGCCATGAGTGCAATGAGTCGAGTCTCAAGAAATTCGACGCATCAAAGCTTTCCCGCCTATACATCAATATTTGCTTTTATTCAACCGTCCCAATAAGAAAGTCACCCTTGCCAGTCCATACAGCCTTACTTGCCCTTGCCAAGATCTACATCGTATTCATCTGCCGGCCGCTTCCGCGCTTGTTCAATATATGCTCCATCATAGCCCGCTTCCCTTCATCTGGAGACCATCGTGGTTGATGAAATTATAGTTCATTTTCGTGCTCCTGCCCCTATAAGTGATTTGGTGATGGGCTTGAATCGATGACCCTCTCCCTCCCCTCCGAGCTTGCCGGGTGGCCTTCGGCAAGACATGTTTGTACTTCATTTTCCTATGTTGCGGAAATTGACTCTGGTGGAGCTGCCAGAAAAACCACAAGTTGATTGTCTCTTGGCAATAGTTGCATCTTTCCAGGTGCCAATGGTGGACTTTGACGCACCGCTGAGCAACATTTATATTAGCAATATCGCGCCATTGTGGGAGAGGTTACTTTTTGTGGGTAAGTGTTCTACTATCTCGCCCCATGCACTTTATCATGTGAACCTTACAGTACCCGAATTCGCGACAGACAAGGGAAACTGAAGCTACTATGTATACATAAACATGAAGTAATGAATTTTATCATACCGGATGCGAACACGTGAATCTCAGATTACACGCCTACGTTTAAAGAACTACTATTCCTCGCTACAGATTTCAGCCTTTCGTCTTGTTTACTTCTGTCAGGATCTTTGCGACGAAGTGATTACCTAGTATGTGGGCGTGATAAGCTTGCGATTTGTCCGTGGGCAGGGTGCAGCTAAAGTTGGAGCTTCATGTGCATGTGAGGTCATGATAACGGTGAGTCGTATATTCAATACCTTTTGGGGAGACGGATGGGTCGCTAACATTAGTGACTGACACCCATTTAGGTGATTGATCGAGCGGGCACGGCGTAGGTGGCATTGCACAGTTGCTGACGTATATGGTCGACTTCTCGGATGTGCTTTACAGTATCAGGGTTCGAATTAAATTAGAGGTGGAGCATGAATGACATCATGTGAGAGAAGTTCGGTCACTTACGTTACGTCTACCTCTTCCTCAAGTACTTAGTCCAGTAGATCAACCATGAAAACTGAAGTATTTCCCTTAGGTGACGACGTCGACAACGACAACGGTGACCGTAACCGACTCGCACAAGGGTGAAACGGATCATTTTGCAATTCTGTGGA
This sequence comes from Suillus plorans, assembly GCF_016647745.1. NCBI lineage: Eukaryota > Fungi > Basidiomycota > Agaricomycetes > Boletales > Suillaceae > Suillus > Suillus plorans. Next base: position 150,027 of record NW_024537464.1, on the reverse strand, counting down.
GTCTCATTTGAATAATAACTAAATAATCATCATTAACGGGTGCGTATCTTCTTCCATGTCTTCACCGTCGCCTCACACGATGCCGGTCAGCATCATGTCACCAATCCCTGGTGCGCGTACTCCCCGTCGCGTGCAATGGGCAAGTGCAGATCACATCCACGAACCGGAACCAGTCGATCCACACACACTAGACGAGATGGCTCAGGACGTGAGTAGTGCCCTCTTATTTATTTTCAACCTCGCTTACATCAAATTTTCGCCCAGCCGAACGCATTCGAAACACTCAAAGACGCACTGGAGCGCCACCGTTCCTCTCGTACACACTCCCCATCTGCTCATGGCATGTCCCCTACGGCAGACGTACATACCTATCCCCCAAGCACACCTTCAACCCTGCCTGCATCCCCTACCTCTTCTGAACCGTTTCTCCCACGCCGCACACACGCCCTCCCAGGCGAAGTCTTCATCGACCCCCTAGAAAGCGCTGGTCTCCCCCTCTCTTCAAGGCAACGAAGCGGAGACTCTGAAATCCCGGCAGACGGCCGTGTCGAACACCTCGCCACGCGCGAAGCAGCAGGCGTTGTCAGAGCGCATACCAAACGATGGGATATCCTCGGTCGTCGTCACCGCTCGAAATCACGATCACGAGTCCCAGTTGTAGAACAAGACTCTGAAAAAGAAAATCGTGATACAAACGGCGAAGTCAAAGAGGAGAAACATCATCCAACTCCGCAACAACCACCCAAGAAGTCATGGTGGCATTTCCACACTCCCCCCTCAATTGCTCCTACCCCTCACCACCCCCCACGTTACGAACAATCACGCGGTCCTTATGATCCTGAATCTCATCCTCCGGCACATGCTTCTCAGCCGAAACTAGGCTCTGGCGTGCTGAGTGCGTTGTTGGCGCTCTACAGCAACGAACACGACGAGCACGATCCCTCACATAGCGAAGACGAATCAGACCTCTCTAATCCCGATCGCCCATGGCTCTCTCACTCCTCCCACCCCAAGTCTAAACACAAACAATCGCCCTACAAGACTTTAAACCAAACACTCCACTCCGCCTCAAGCAGCACGGCTTCCCTCCTTTCCTCCCTCAAGCCAGGCCCCTCGGGTTCGAGTATGGCTGCGCTCATTGCGGGTGCGGGGACGTTGAGCGGTGCTGCTGCGCCTATGCAATTGGAGTTAGCGCCTGATTTGAAGATGAAGAGGGGGTATGGGCTTGTTAGGTATCGGGTCGAGGATGGAATCGAGGGCGAGGGGGCTAGGGAAGGGAATGCGGAGGTATGGGAAAGACAACGAACATCAACACCTCCCCGTCTCAGCCTCCATCTTCCCCGTCGTTCAAAGAGTACCGATACCGATTTTACGAGGGGGATCGGTGGGCGCGTCGAGGAGGACCACGAGGGTGAGGGGGAAGTTGCTTCTAAAGCTGCTATCCAATCCCGGGACGAGTCCACAATAGACCTCGAGGAAGAAGTGATAGATGTCGAGGAGGAGGAAGGTTCACCAGATACGCTCGCTCCTCCGACGACCGAGACTACTTCTACATCGACTCCCACTTCCACCCCCTCCGAATCAACTCCACCAACCCTCCCCCCTACCTCAACCTCCACCAAGAAACCAAGATCGAAACGCTGGAAAGGAGTCTTGAAGGATATCCCGCTTCCACACCACTTGCCTACTGCGCACTTAAAGGGGTTTTCGTTGAGTATACCCGGGACGCCTTTAAGGTATCCTGTCAGTACGAGTGGTGCTTCTACCCCTGGGACTGGAACGAGGGCGAGTAGTGTTGCTGGTTCGCCTGATGAAACGGGAAAAGATGATGATTATTTCGGTACAAAGTGGATCGAGGAGCAGAAGGAGAGGGATAGAAAGGAGAGAAAAGAGAGAGAGAGGAGGGAGAAGGAGAAGAGGCGGAAGAGGAAAAGGGCGGAAGTTTATGTGCGTTTCTTTTCTCCTTTTCTTCCTTTCCTTCGTTCACTTCTCTACCACACCTGACTCACTCTCACTACACAGATAACTCGCCACGTAGCAGCCATCCTCCAACGGCAAGAATTCATTCTCAAACTAGCCCGTGCAATGATGATGTTCGGGGGTCCCTCGCACAGACTCGTCGCGCAGATCCAAAGCACAGCGCGTGTCCTCGAGCTCGAGATGAGCTGTATGTACCTCCCTGACGTCATGTGGATCAGCTTCGAAGACAGTGCGACGGGGACGAGTAACGTCAAGTTTATCAGGCAGGGGAGTGCATTGGATGTGGGGAAGCTAGGGGAGGCACATGGGCTATATTGGGATGTATGTGTCTCTTTTCCATTCGAATGATAAATGAACTAAGCTCACTACAAACGCATAGGTCATCCACGACACCATCTCCGTATCCTCGGCCAGCACTGCCCTTGACACCCTAATGCGCAAAAAGCCCACCTATTCCTTCCCCCAACTCATATTCCTAGGCGGTATGTGCAGCAGCAGCATCTGCAGCGTCAGCTTCAACGGCAGCTTCATTGACTCCCTCGTTTCCTTCCCGCTCGGTGCGCTCCTTGTCACCATCCAGCTCCTCAGCGTCCGTAATGAGTTGTATGGGAACGTGTTTGAGATAACGGTTGCTACGCTTCTGAGCTTTGTGAGCGCTGCGCTCGCTAGTACGAAGAGGATTTGTTATGAGGCTGTTGCTAGTAGTAGCGTGGTCTTGATTTTGCCTGTGAGTCCTGACTTCTTTGATTTCCTTTTCCTTACCTCGCTTCTTTCCTTTTCATCCTTCCTCTTTGGATCGCATCCCACCGCTAACAAACCCCCAGGGCTTCATAGTTTTAAACGGCTCCCTCGAACTCTCCTCCCGTTCCCTGGTAGCAGGGTCCGTGCGTCTCTGCTACGCCCTTGTGTACAGCCTGTTCCTTGGCTTTGGGCTCGCTATAGGAGCTGAGCTCTATCAAACAATGCTCAGCAAACCCCTATTGGGGGGCAAAGATTACATGTGTTCTGCGAGCCATGATCCCGAAGGCGGGTGGTGGCAGCGCACCCCGAGTTTGTGGTGGGCGTTTCTGAGTGTGCCATGTTATAGTCTGTTTTTGAGTTTGAGGTTTGGGGCTGTTGTTGGGAGGAGGGAGTTGGTGAGTTTTGGTTTTGGGGGGTGTTTGGGTTTGGTCCCGTCGAACATCTCATATCCGTCAAACTCCTTTCTAGCTGATGCTGATTCCGACACCTAGCTCCTCCTAGTCGTTATCTCATGCATTGGATGGGTGACGAACCACTTTGTGGGCACTAAGTTCCCAAACCAGAGCGATATATCAGCCGCTGTTGGGGCGTTTGCTGTGGGATTGGTGTCGAATCTCTATGGGAGGTTTTTCGCGGGGAATGCATTTGTTGTCATGGTGCGTTTCCTTTTTCTCGTGTTCCTTGCATCAAGGAATTGATATCAACCTTCACCACTCGCACCAAACTGGCACGTACACAGATCACAGGCATACTCTTCCAACTCCCTTCAGGCCTAGGCAACGGCGGACTATTCAACTTTGTTGTCGATCAAACCACAGGGTCGAGCTCCTCCTACCAAAGCGGGTTCAACACAGCACTTCAGTTGATCAGCACGAGTATCGGGTTGACCGTGGGGCTCGGAATCAGTTTGGTGCTCGTTCATCCTGTCCAAAGCAGGAGGAGGGCTGCGGGGATGTTTAGTTTGTAGGTGTGCGGGCGACGTTGATTTTGGTGTTGGTATGCGTTCCCGCTCCCCGCATTGCTACTTTCGTACGTTTGCTTGCATCGTTCTCGTCCATCCTGAACTTGCATCTTGCATTCAATGTCAATATAGATCTGATAGTCATGTAGATCTTCACGCTCATCCATGCTTCCTAAATTTATCGCCTAATTTTTTTAGATCCAAACACTCGTTCATGTTCATTTTTTTCTACACGGACATCGTCTTCATTTTCATTGTTTTCATACATCGTTTATTTGTCTGCGCATGTTCATTTTCATTCTCATTTTGGTCGTCAATCCATGACACAATGTATATATATATATCAAACGCAATAAACATCGACTTTCGTTTTCATGTCTTCGCTCGTTTGTCTGAGCACGTTCATTTCCGTTTTCATCAATAATATATGCATCGTAATTCATTTGGAAGCTATGTTTATGTGGGTACACTCGTGACCAGTCGGTCTACGCGAGTTCTCGATATTACGGGGGCTAGTTGGGTAGCTGCCGAAAACGATTTGAATCGCTCGAGCAAGTGACTGAAAGACGTAAACTTGACAGTGGCACGATATTTCTCGTCCTGCATCAGGAGCCGATTAAACACAATCCTGGCGATGAATAACTGGCGGGGACTTGAATGCCGAAGATGTAAAACATGAAAGTGTCAAGTGTACGTAGCCTGCAAAACGCGGGTTTTTACGTCGCGAAGTAACTCCGAGTCGGTTCGGTTTGACATGAGATATCATTGCCCCGAAAGTTCCATGACATCCATAATGTCGGGGCCAGTGTGTGACCCGAGTGAGCTATACATAAGTGCGAGTGGAGTCCAGTGGGCTGCACCACCGAGCTTAGAGCAAATGAAGACGTACAGATCACGATCACTTGACCGGCCGACGTTTGGCGTTGTATGGATTCCCGAATTTGAAGCTTCATGTTCTTCAGGAGAAAAACATATGAGGAGTCTCGTGTCTTCTGGGAGCAGCCTGAAATACCGCTCCCCTTCTGGAAGAACTCAGTTTAAGCTACTTCCTTTTCCATCGATAGCACTGGTGCGCTTTGTATTGACATATGCTCACACGGCAAAGGCGAAAAGTGCCGGGAGTGACAGAGATTTTCTGCTTGGGGGTAGATTGATTGGATAAGAATTGACGAAGTGCATAAGCGAGGACTTGAGCCCTGCACCCCAAACGTAGTCGGTTCACAACTGATAGATCCTTAGAAGCGAGATGTAAGTCGGCATAAGCACGGGAAGAAAACCACTACTATGTCTATTGTGCGACCATCAGCAGCAGACACGGTGGAATCGTGAATCCAAGTCATGCATGGCATGGTAAAGTTGACGACGTTCAAGCATCAAACCTGAAAGACCCGTTATCAAATATCAAAAAGTTACTAGTGGAAGTTTAGCAGCCAAAGACTCACGCGGCACAAGTCATCACCACTGACAGTACTTGGAACCATTCTAGAGACTACAGAATTGGGGGATAACCGTAAGTTGAGGAAATGTTGGGGTGACGGGCAAGTGATTGTTCATCCTGTTACGATGCGTCGGCTTGAAAGGACTGGGCCAGAGAATAGGATATATCTGCCAGGCTGGCAGCTGGTTCAGATTAATATTCTGGCCAGCCATGCTCTGCAACGTACCGTGCGAAGCGACCACGGACCGGTTGCTATAAATGGCGTGTCTGAACTTGAAGTTGACTCAAAGACGCTTGACAACTCTTAATGGATCCTGCATCGTGCACACACCATCAATTAGAATCTTCCTGAGATAGAGCCCTTGGAGCTCCAAACATATTCAAACCACTAAGTATCACTGGCATGCCTGCCACACGGAATACACGCAAGAAAAATAAATTCGAATCATCTTCAATTGGTCAAGACTCCAGGAATTCGAAACGGCTTCGCAAGCGCGTCAACTCGAAGGTACAACCTGGAGAGAATGTCCATAATAAACAAGTTGCTACATCCACAGATGATGCCTACCAGCTATCGAAACTAGCTGATGCACAGGCCCCTATCATATCAGGGCCGGTACCGGTGGCACAGTCATCGACTTCGGAGGTGCTTCCTTTCACTCCTTTCACATCTTCTTCATATCCTTCTGTTGCACCTGCACCAATGCTCTTGAAAGGTCGTAAGAGATTCAGTGCTGATCTTCACGACCTGCACACGACCTGCCCATCTGACCTTGATAGGGGAACGTGGTCTGCGCAAAGTAAGCGTGGTTTAGCATCTCCGATACCCAGCCCCACCAACATCGATCTTCTTAGGTTTCAGAGCAGGGGATGACGATGGTTCAGTAGAGTTCGACCTGATAGAATCTAGAGATCGGACAAGGATAGTGATGCATCTTCTGTGTTCTGGTCAGTCGTCATCAAGAGGGGAAGTGTCATCGGTACTAATTGTTATCCATGTAGACACCTCAGAGTACCCCAACACTCACTCATTCTTCTGCCATTCCCCAGAATCTGGGAGTTATGGGGAGCAGGTGAAGGAGATGTGTGACGGAGTTCTCAATGACAGTCCACGTACGATCCACGACGTGGCGAGGCATTTCTTGATTAGTATTTCTGGTGACGATGACAGCGAAGATGACCAAAATTACGATGTGATCGAGGATGAGGATATGAGCACGTTCACCAGACCACAGATATCTCGCTCGGTCTTGCGCAGGTGCGCCAATTTCTACGCAGATGTCTATTCTCTTACACGCATCACAGAGACTTCGAAGGCACTCATGCAGCAGGTTATACACCAGGAGCCATTTGGAGTGGCAGCAGCGAGTTCTTCTTGACAATCTCTGTCCCTGTGGTGGAATTAACTGATAAAATTCCCGCCCACGTCCTGATGTCTTGGGATAGCCAATTCCTACTTCCTCGCCAGCATCTCGTGTTGCTCATCTCTGGATTCCGGGGCATCTATCCGCCTGTTCAGAGCGATGGGACACTCTCCCCTGCTGCAATCCGTTCTTGCACCTCATTGAAATTTTACGTCGGCCTTTCTCGAAATTACAAGCCGTCGAAAGGGCACGTTATCGCTTTACTCCGCCGATACGGTCTCCATTCCGACCAGCAGAATGGTGTTGAAGATGGCACGATCGAAGAACACATCGACATTGAGATGGAGTCTGAAACAGAGGATGACGGCACCTTTGACAAGTTTAGTTTGACCAGCTCGCTTGAATCATTATTTAATGAGCACTTTCTTCAACTGCTCCGAGTTCGACGACAATTCAAACTCGGATGGGCTGCAGCTGAAGAACTCCACTGGAGATCGCAGGAACTTCAGAGAACGCCTGCAGTTCTTGTGAAGGAAATGCAGGAGGTGCGTTTTAGATTCACATAAGTAACTGTCATCTATTTCATCTTTGTTCCGTTTATAGGAACTTCGTCAAGCTGAGCAGGAAGAGCAACGTCTAGGTGGCTCCCGCTACTTACCGCATGATCCCTTGGAAAATCAAGATGGTCAGATCAACTTACTCGAGACTGCTTTTGCGTACCTTCTCCGTCGATTCACAGTCAGTACCATGGAGATGGTCACTTCGACTCGTGCTGATTTAACAACAGCTATGCAATCGTTATTGTGTCGTCTGTCACAAGAAACTCGATACCCTGTTCGAGGCGCTAAAGCCTTATGTTTGCGACTCTGGTTTGTGTGCATATCAATATTATAGCCTCAACTTTGGGCCCTCCCTAGAGGTTAGCGACTTTCAGCTTGAATTATCAAACCTCTACTTATTGATTCGTTCAGTATGATATCTGCAAGAATACTGAGATGGTAGATCTCCTGGTTTCCCTCACTTATGTTGCTGCCGCAGAACAGGTTCTTGACGAGCCCCTTCCGCGTGGCTTATCGTTGAAGGTTCCAGACCCCAACGATAAAAATTCAACGCGTGATTTCGATAGCTTGGCAGTCAGCGAAATGCGTATTGCAATCGTGCAACTCATCGACACACTACCTCCGGTTCGAATGTCTCTCTTCATTGCCGACGCTAAATGCTCAAGTAAATGCAGATTCAGGACATGAAGAAACACCTTGGGAAGAAAGTCGTTGCAGGGAGTAACAAGCCGAAGTTGAAGGACATGAATCCCAGTATTTTGCCCGCTGCATGGTCCATCTTGCGTTGGTACGTTTTATGCCTCTGAGTCATTGACCGGAGTCCAAACCCCACTAGGTGTATTGCCTCTTGCACGGCACATCTACAAGAGTTAACTGAAGAGGAAGATCAAGTGCAGAACATAGGTATGTGTGATTTACTCGTTTCCAGTTCATTTACTTATTCGGTGATGACATAGGCTCGCAGTGGAAACAATTCCGCTTCATTGTCGGAGCCCCTGACAAAGAAGCGAAGTTCAAATATGCCTTGGAGCAGGAAACACGCGGAGATTCTAATGCGAAGAATCACCCCACGCTCTATGTATGTTTCTTGGTACTTTTGTCAGTGGCAATCTTTTTAATCCAGTATATCAGGCTTTCCATGGCTCACCTTTGAAGAACTGGCATTCCGTAAGTCATCCAAGATGTCTGTGAAAGATACCACTGATATATTTGATAGATCATACGGCACGGACTATGGTATAAGACGGTGACACATGGCCGGGCACACGGAGATGGCAAGTAGACGATCTCATAATCGTTAATAACCTATCTTATTCTGTTCAGGTGTCTACTTTGCCAGAGACGGCGTAATTTCGATGGGAACCTATGCTGCGGGTGGCGCACAATCCTGGAAGAATAGCACGATTGCTCCTACAGCTTGCGTAGCTCTCGCGGAGATAATCAATCTCCCGAAAAGATTTACCTCGTGTAACCCGTATTATGTGGTCAAGCAAACGGAATGGATTATGTGGTAAGAGCCATGCTTCAGTTCGGTCATCAAGAGCTGACGGTCCACTTGTAGTCGATATTTGCTAGTCAATACAATCGACAGATCACACACTGAGAATGGATTTCCTGGTATTGACACCACCATCCCTGCCACTCCTACCAAATCGAAGGTCCGAAATGTTCCTTTTATCCAACACGAGCCAGATCGTCGTCCCCTACTTATGAATAGCTATGTCGAGATCCCACAGCCTTCTTACAAACTTGAGAAACTTCTCAGGCTTTGCCAGGACACATACGTCCCTCCTAACCTTGATGAGGATGACAGCGCTGTATTTAACGCGCCAGATGAAGAGGAGGAGAGCATTGCACCACACGTCAACGGAAAACCAAAGCAAGATTGGATACATGATGCGAGTTGGGTGGAGAAGAATATTGGCCTCTTGCTGCCTCCGCCTGTCGATTCAACTCCAGGAGCGACGATGGCACTCCAGAAAGAGTTCAGGGCGATGATGAAAGAACAGGGGAGCGCGGAGTCACTTGCTACTTTGGGATGGTACATGCCTCCAGAGTGCAATGAGAACTTATTCCAGTGGGTAGTGGAGATGCATTCATTTGATCCTGATCTGCCTATTGCGAAAGATTTGAAGTCAAAGTGAGTTTGAGCTGCGTGTTGTGGATCTGACTATGCTGATAGATCGTTCCTCCTTCTAAAAGGGGCGTCAATTCGCTTGTTTTTGAGATACGTTTCCCGCCGACGTTCCCTCATTCTCCTCCGTTCTTTCGACTTGTGATGCCTCGGTTCCTTCCTTTCATGCAGGTATGAGGTGAATGATTCAAATGCTTGGTGTAGCTGACTTTCGATATGTAGGGTGGAGGTGGACATGTTACTGTTGGTCAGTATCACTGAAAAGTTAGTCATTGGTACACACTGACTTACCTGTATTTATGTAGGGGGCTCTATTTGCATGGATCTTCTAACTTCAGCTGGTGAGTCGTGACCATCAATTTTATTCTTGATATCATGTACTGACATGTATCTAGGATGGCTTCCAAGTTACAAGTGCGTATCTCGCGAGGTATCATTCACGCTGATCTGACGCCCCTCATAGCATCGCATCCGTGCTCTTACAGATCAAGCTCGCCATCTCGAGCACTGACCCCAAACCCGCGCGGCTAGCCCAAGATTGGGAACAGTACGTCTCATCACCCGTTAGATAGAGAAACCGGGTTCTGACTGTTGTAAAGACCGTATCATCCACAGGAGGCGTTGTCGGGGTATACGAGAGCGGCAGCTATGCATGGTTGGAAGGTACTTTCATACATTGTTTTCCATCATGCCTTCTAAAGTAATGATGGTGTTTTCAGGTCGCAGATCCGAGGGAAATGGAAAGGCTTGTCACCTGGGGTTGAAGCGAACTTGGATGTAGTTGCACGTGATCTTCAAACATTGTATTGGAAATTGGAAATGTATGGAACGGACCAGTCCTAGGCCTGACTCCCCAGTTTCATTGTCCATTTGCGGTGCACCTTCCTGCACACTCGCCACTATGAATAATAGAGACAGAAAATGTGAATTTGGTCGCAACGAATAATAGCTAACTAATCCTTACTGGATGATCGATCATGACGTGGGTCAGTGCCACTGTAATTGTCTCACACCTAGAGCTACCCTGAAACCTGAACCTGACCTAAACCTAGAACGGCCAACAGCTGCATAATAATCGGGATCTGGGATGCATGAGCATGTTTCTGCTGGTAACCTAACCTAACCTAACCTATGTTAGGATAGGATGGATCGCAAGCACGTAGCAGTATTCTGGACGGCAGCCTCTGATTGCGAATTATCCCATGCTCTCATCATCGCCATCCACTTCTCAAACCACTCCCAGAATGGACCTGACAACTTCCCTCTGTTCCCGTACAGTTCCTTCCAAAGATCGTCCAAAAAATCCTGCAGTCTAGAGACGATCATCAGAAAAGCAGCGCGCGGTGCTCGTTGTTTCCGTCTCTCGTCAAATAACAATTGTTCGACTGTTGAACGGAGAGTACCCAAGGACCTTTCTACCGCACTGCTAGGCATTAGAACAGACCATCAGCAGTTCGCAAGAATGAGCACACACTTCGGGTTGGTTGTTTGCAACACTCGTAATGCATCGCTGATCATCTTGATATCTTCGACGAGAACATTATACGCGTGACTAATTACAGCGTGTTCTGTTTCCTTGGAATCCCACTGAGGTACGACATGACTTGTGTCGAAAATGTCGTTTAAAATGACAGATACAGCAGCCTAAGCGTGTGAATGAGATATGGCAGCATGTGTTACTTTTCGCGTACCTCAGCAGCTTTCGCAGGATTTCGCGAGCGACGTAAACCGACCGCTAAACTCGCCTGTATATCTGAAAAAAAAAGTTAACCTCAACCATAACGATAGTAGGTGAGCATACTAGCCTGGAGGTAACATATCGCCCGGGGAGAAGTCTCTGCGACTCAAAACTAACCGAGGCTTTGTGGCGTCTGTCTTGCTCGACCTCGAGTGCATTTCTGCTGTAGTCAAGGATATAGCCCTGAAAGGAACGTAGAGAGCGAGATTGACATCTACAAACTCGAGAGCTTCGCTTGTCGTCCTGCGATTTTGGGGCATTTCTGACCAACACCCTTGGATGAACTGCCACTGCTCCCGAGTGATGGATTTGTCCAAATCAGAAGGTGACGCTGGGGCGACTCCCAGAAGCAACTCGACGAGCACATCACTGTCCTTCAAGGTGGAATATGGTAGCGAGCCCGAAAGGACCTGCATAATTTATTGATAAAACGCGTAGTTTCCGTAAAGACGGACTTACGAGGTAAATGATACTGCCCAATGAATACCTATCACCGGATATACTTGGCAGGGGCACTTCTCCGCGACTGGATTTTTTGAAGAGTTCAGGGGCAGCAAATCGTATGGCGCCAGATGTTGACAGGCGAAAGTATGACATGCCTAAGACCTCTGGAACTAGCACACTGAGACCGGGGTCCGCTAGACTGGCTCTACCAAGAGCATCTACCAGCACGTTGTTCTTCAGACATATGTTAGATTGATTTGTGAATTGGATGGAAATTATCCTTACGCCAGAAAGATTTCCATGTATAATGCCATGAGAGTGCACTGTGGAGAGGGAAGCACAGCTCAAGCTCAGGTCAAATATTGAACAGAAATGACTGAACGCACAATAGTGAAGTCCCGAGACAATGTTTTCGAGCTATTGTTCGGCAGGTGCAAGTAGGAGGTCTCAGTTAAGGTGGTAATGCAGCGAAAAACCGACACAAACAAGTTTGAATTTATCTTGAACAGTCAACGTTGCATGTTTGCATGATAAATAACTGGAGAGGGTTCCGTTTTCTTTCCAAGGATGGACTACTGATACTATTGGGCCGAAGTCCATGATAACGCCATATAAAGGAAGTATATTTTCGTGTTCAAGCTTCGCCCAGGCATGAATTTGCTGTGACCATATCTATCATATCATGGTTTATATCGAGGCTTCTGAAAAGGTAAACATTAGTACGTACTTTGTGCGTTTCAGCGAGTTCACCCTGGCTTGTATTCTCGATCCGAAACGTCTTCACTGCAACCTGTACCAGCTAGATTAGTCTCAAAACAGCTCCGCATGGGCTAAAACGAACCTTGATGGAGCCGGTGTCCTTGAACCACGTACATTTCCAAACATCTGTGATACCTCCTGATGTTGTTGGAACGCTTGTGTCTGCGACGACATCGCCTGACAAGTCCGTCACAACATGTCTCTCGCTTCTAACTGAAATAGAATATCTATGGCGCCGTACGTCGCTGGAAGACGACGAAGCAAGTAGAGGAGCTACTGGTGGAGCATAAAATACGAGGCCGCTCATGCTGTCAGTGCGGAGCGGAACTATCGTGCGTCCAGTACTTTAAAGGAGATGTACAAGCCCCCAGCCCTTATTTATGGGGCGATGCGTGAGCGCCAATACATGGACATGTGAGATTGCACAACATGGTTGGACATGGGTTGGCAGGCATTTGAACTAATGCCTTGTCAGCCAACAACCATACATGCTTGAGCCTCGAGCCTTGGTGCTGAATGAAGAAAATTATATGAAACTTTCCGAACACGAGTTCTGCACTCACCTACTTATTTGCGCCAAGCTATGATGCTATGTACAAGTTATCTGGAAAAGTTGAAGACAACGTGAAGTTCTGTCAATTGTTGCCATGACAGATTATGGAGTGTTTGGGGTCTTGTCTGAGTTTAAATTTCAAACGCGACAGATGTTGGCCAGCCTCCATCACAACCAATACCAGTGAGTCTACTACAAGTACCTCCCGCCATTCCTTTCATCAGACCGCGCGACACAGCGGATACGCTCTTTTTTTCAGAAGGGTTTTTATACCCAAACTGAGGCCAACCTAATAAGAAAAATCCATATTTTACCGACATGAACAAACGAGGATTAGCGCACGTTCGCATTGGGCATGCTGGTGCACCACAAACGCACCAAAAGCGTTCTTGTAAGTTTACAAATGAATGAAATGTGCATTGCGCTAGATCCTGATCTTTGCAGCATGCGCAACAGGCGGTTTTTATATCAGCCCCTCTCAGGGTCAGACTGTTTCTAGCAGTAGTCCCTTCAATATCACCTGGGACACATCCTGCTTGCCCAACGCACAAGCTGTCGATATCTATCTTATTGCCCCCAGCTTGAGCAGCAGCCGTATTCACGAGTGGCAAAATGTTAATAACGCCTTGGGAACTTATCAGACCAGCCTTGAGACCAAGTGGTGGAATGACACGTCCACGGTCAATCTACAGCTTTCCATCGTCACCACCAACACACAACCATTCCTTAGCCCGTTTCCCGCGGGCCCTGTATTTACTGCTACATATACTGCACCATCCGACGGTTCTACCCCAGCCAGCGCCGATCTCAGTTCTCCTGGCGGTGTCACTTATGTTGGAAATTTCTCTTCCAACAGCTCTTCCTCTAGCGGCAAGATCGCTGCCGGCGTCCTGGTGCCGCTGATTTTCATCGGACTGGGACTAGCCGTCTACTTCAAATTAAATCGTGCCAAATCCAAGGAAAAGAGCAGACGCTTCAGCGAGGCCATCGACAAGCGTATGTCGACGATCTCCGTGGACTGGAAGTCCATGTCTGCTGCTGGCGCTTCGGCAGCCATTCGTCACAGTATGGCAGTTTCAGTCGGAGGAAATCGCAACTCGTCGTTTTCCTCTGGTCCACTTCGTCCTGTCAGCACTGCTGCTGTTGAGGGCGATCCTTCTATATCAGACAAAGACAGCTTTGACGTGCCAAGGATGTCTCAACTACGCTCCGGTTTGCGTTCTCAGACTAACTTAGGCGAGCGGGTATCACGAGTATCATTCGCTACAGACATTCGTCCATCAATAGAGTCTCGTCGCACGGTCGGAACCAGTCGTGCCTTCCATACTGGCTTTGTGCCCCCTCTTCCTTCCAACGATGACAAGGAAGAGACGGGAGACCTTTCTCCCACACAAACCAAGGGACCCTTTGCTCTCACTCCGGATGATATTCGTGCCCGCATGTCCCTTAGTGGAGCATCGGAGGCGCGTCCTAGCATGGATGAAGTTTGGCCGTCCTTGAGCAGTAGGTTTTTTATGGTTGTTTTCTATGTACTTGAAAGTTGACCTTTAAAATAGTGATGCGCACAGGAAACGAAGCTGGTGGAGATGATTATTTGCTACCCCAAGAACAGCAGAGCGTTGACATGCCTCTTCCTCCCGTCCCAGCACATCCTGCCCCGGAATCAGGTCTTTCTATGATGCCCATGCCTGCCAGCGTCATGTCTCCCGACGAGATGCTCCGCGCCTATGCCGAACGGAGAATGAAGTCCCCTCCCCCTACTGGCTCCTTGGCATTCCCTATCCCAGCTGCGAGCTACAACGGTAATGGTATGCGGACGCTGTACACTCCCAGCCTCTCTACCCAGGAGGGGGGCGAGCAAAACAACCGTTACACTCAAGCGTATGATGATCCTTACGCTGGCACCGCAACTTGATCCTGCAGATCTGTGGTGTAATGGTGTAACTTTACGTTAAGATAACGATATCGCTCTTTCGGTCAATCGCGTTTCGGTTCCGTAGCCTCGGTTTCACGACAATTTTGTACTTTTTGCAGTGTTACGTTGCCTTCTGATTCCACCTTTCCTCTTTCAGATTCGTTATCGATACGTGCGTCCCGTCAGTGGTTCTTATTGCGTATCTATTCCCTGCGTACCCCTTCATACCCACGTCATCGCCTCTTCCCATTGTTTCTAACGTTACCTGTTCTGGTCCCCGGCGATAGTGATCAGGACCTTGTACCCACTTTATCACGGGACGCCGCTGGACTGGCAGCCCTCGACTATGATTGCCCACTTGTGATTGTCGGTTTGGAGTCCAATTTGATTCTCTCTTATCGTGATATTTGACTGGTGAGTATATATTGAAGTCACATCTGAATGTCTGCATTACGCTGTCGTGTGCTGTTGAATCGTCAATCTACAGGCTTGCCTCCGTTCTTGAGGGTCCTGAGTTCATTTTGCCATGGCTCCCACACTTGTCCATATTTCTCGAGCAGTGCCATCAACTCCTCCCGCTGTTCCTTCTGTAGCCAAAATGAGCACGCGTCACTGACTAATCGATTGACTCACTATATTCCAGGGCTCTTCCGCGTATACATCAGTGAACATGTCCTTCAGGTCAGGCTTTTTGACAGTCTCCGCGCGCTTGAATGCCTTTATCACATCACGTCTCAAACGGAACGCGAGCTCATCCTCATTTGTCTCGTTCCACCACCCCCGGGATTCCATGAATAGGCGGAATCGCGCGATGGGGTTGTCATTCTTTGTTCTGTCTTCAACTTCCTGGCGCTCCCTATAGACATACGAGTCGTCCGATGTCGAATGATGACCAACCCTGTAAGTCATCATCTCCACTAGAACTGCCCGACCACTTTCCAAGCACCGCCTTCGCGCCTCCTTGACAGCGTTCATTACTGCAAGTACATCATTTCCGTCTACACGAACCGTATCCACACCATAACCTACAAGTGATGTTCGATTACTATTCACACAAATGGATACACGACGTGTGATCAAGTTACCTGGGCCTCTTGCACTGATACCATCGCCGTAAAATTGTTGCGAGTTCGGGGTACTGATAGCAAAACCGTTGTTTCTTGCCAGAAACAATGTTGGCGAAGGCAGCGTCGCAGCAAGGAGCAGTCCAGCATGGAAATCTCCCTCTGATGCTGCGCCTTCCCCGAAAAACGCACATGCCACATTTTTGGAGCGTCTCGCTGGATCACGTTTAAGTGCAAATCCAACTCCGGCAGCTTGTGATATTTGAGTTGCGAGCGGAGAAGATATGGTGTGGAAATGGTGCTGCTTGGAGCCGTAGTGCTAAGGGAGCATCAGTAAATGCTGAGCAAAGCTACGAAAGGGAAGATGCAAAGTAACGTACCACAGCTATCTGGCGGCCTTTGCCAGAATCTTCGTGATTTCCGAAAACTTGCGCCATGATACCATCAAGAGTGAAGCCACGCCACAAGAGCACCCCTGTTTCGCGGTACTGTGCTGTGGCAGAATCAGAAAAAACACATAAATAACGCAGAAATTTGTCCGACATAATACTCTGGAAACAAGAGTGTTTCATTGTAACTCAAACGAGACTACAGATCCAGAGAAACTCACTCGTCATCGTCAGCAAGTGCAGCAGCAGAGCCAATTACAGTAGCCTCTTCTCCATACTTGAGATAGGAGGTCAGCGACTAGCATTTATACCTGCACAATCAAATGTCTTACAGAAGCCGCCTAGATTTAAGCTATGTAAAAGAATGCCTAAGGGGTGCTCTTATCCACGTACGTAGAAGGGTATCCTGCCTTGGCGTTGACCACTGCAAAGTATATCATCCAGCGTGGGAAGCAACTGCATATGTTCATATCTTCAAGACTGTGTAAGATACAATCTCGAGCTCTGCGAAACCAACCCACAATCGCCAAGCGAACTGTTTACTGATCTAAATGAACTTTAACGTCAGAGCTTGTTTGGATATGGAAGGGCGCAATAGATACCTCAGGCACTTTAGCGCCTTCTATCGGAACGCCAAACACATCGAGAACTTGATAACTTGGTATCTTGCTGCTATCACCAGTTACAGAATTGAAGAACGCGAGCTTTGACACGGTTGGTGAGTGCGTCGTGGGTAGGCAGCCTAACGATGTAGAGGCAGGTAAAGTGGAGAGTGTCCGACCATTCAAGCAAGCCCTTGTCAGCAGAGAGGAATGTCTGAATGACAAGGGATGCATCATATCTAGAGGCTAGCTGATGCTGAGTGGATCCGGGTCAAGAGCGTCACGGTTTGGTCCGAGTGTTGTTGATTGTGGGACAAGGCCACTGATCCGACGATTATCAATCTCGTAAACCTCGACCCTGGCCAGCCCACCTGCCTGATAATTGTTGTTTACATCAGAACTTCCTCGGTTTCCTGAGCGCCACTTCGTCAATTTGAATTTGGTGCCTGAGCCCAAAATGTAGTTTAGATGATGCCCTATTAGACCTGAGATCTGACCCACGGGTGTATATCATTGGGGCAGACTGGTTGAAATCCCTTGATCGCAAGATGTTGATCGTACCACTAGGGGCGGCGTTGTGGCCATGCAAGGCAGTCTGAGCCTCATCCATGATCTTGGTCTGATCCAGGTCCAGGAAGGCCTAGCGCAGCCTCGAGAAAGGTTCGTGCAGCTGAAAAGGCTATAGCCATCAACACTAGTGCCGATTCGGCCGAAACAGAAGAAGTAGAAGGTCTCACACATTGAATTTCGAAGTTAACTTTGACTACTAGTCGTAGGTCCAAGTTACTACACCTGAGCAAGTTCAAAATACGTACAATTAAGTTTGGTGATGGCCTGTTGTGCAACATTCTGCATGCTCATATTGAAACCCGGGCCTCCGAGATTGATCGAAGATGTAGTAAAACATATGTTTGATCGTCGTCGACGCTTTTGCCAAGAAGGCCTGGGAAAACGAGGCGATGAAACAGAATTATTCCTTCTGACTGGTGGTGTTGAAGACCACCTGCATCAACCTCCCACCAGTATATAACCGATACGATGACGACCAGGCTACCAAAACTGGTCGCTTTCGATCTAGAGTAAAGAAAACCTCCCATCGAGACTTGATTATGACTGATCGCAGACCATGTAGCTATACGCTTTGGGATTTCTGGATCGATACTCACGTACATCCTCCATTAAAGCGACACCACGTCACTGGCAAAGTCATCGATAGCCAGCGGAAACCCAAGACAATAGACTTCTACGGGGATGTACCACAGATCATGCATCGCCTACAAGCAGCGGGCGTAACGATCGCTGCGTGCTCACGGACGGATGCGCCGTCATTGTGAGTGATCTGAACGATTCCATTATTGGTAGTACCACGTTCTGCACTGACATGTTGTACCCGAAGAGCTCGCGAAGCCTTAGATCTCATACTTATACCCCCGAGGACTGGTAGCGACAGCAGCGCTAAACCAATTCCCGCAATCAAGTTTTTTGACCAGCTGGAGATATACCCTTCTTCCAAGATCAGACATTTCAAGAAACTTCATGAGAAGACTGAGATACCCTATGACGAGATGGTAAGTGGGTGAGCGTTATGTATCAAGGTTATTTTACATGTTTGGCTAGCTATTCTTCGACGACGAATGGAGGAATCAGGAAGTAGAAGAACTTGGTACGTAAACTTACGAACTAATGAAACCCCCTTAGATTGACGTCAAGTATGTATACTAGGCGTGACATTCACACTCGTCCCAAATGGTCTCAATGACCGAATTCTAGAAAAAGGGCTAGAGGAATGGAGAAAGAGGCACCCTGTTCAAGTCACCGAAGACGTGGTGGAAGCAGATGAAACGCTTATCTCATAGTGTTTCGTCGGCGTGATATCTCAATTGAATTCATGGTCTCGGTAAGAGAAGTAGTTACACTGCCTATCTGAGTTGATCGTATCGATAAGTACGATGGACAATCCAGATCCTATGAGAGGGGTTTCCCTTGCGATGAACTTATAACTTGAAAGTTGATATCTATTCCCCATATATCAAGCCTAGAATGTTCTCGACTGAACACATCGAATACTTACACCGAGTCATTGTGTTCGTGCTAGGGACCTGGCGTGGTGGTTTTTCAGGGTGGTGTAGGGAGCAACGAGGATAACGTGCTGGCGTCGTGAGGAAATTATGTCCTGTAAGGGCTTCAACCATCATTGTGGAGATTCCATCGATGTGACTATGTCTCGGGTCTTTTCCGTCAACAGCGATGCAGACTGGAAGCCAAAATCGCGCAAGCTTCCACATAGATAAGCTTGGGCAAGAAGCGAGGTCACAGGGAACAACACTTCCACCGAAATGAATGCGCAAAGGGTGGAGTCGCACATCAAAACGCCCGTGCTACGATGTGATTGGTAGGGATGTAGAGGAGTGATTAAGAATGGTGTTTGGCACAGGTGTAGTCTGTCACAAGGTTAACTATCCGTTTCAGGATGCAGATCAACAGCTAAACTGAGAGCTCGTGATGAAATAGAGTAAGTTTCAACGTACAATGGCTCCCAGATAAGGGGAAAGGAGTTGGTTGGGAGGATAAGCTCTGCTGGCTTCATTTCCGCAGTATCTTTTCTCCAGTAGAGATCATTGAAACTGCTGCAAACAGACTATGAGCGTAAATGGCGCGAAAGTATCCTGAACTGACACAGCCCAAACTCATCTTAGACATCAATAGTTCCGGAACTGAATACAGCTGTGCAATTTGTGATCCACAGGGAGAAACGGTACGAACTCTGCCGAAGGTGAGGGCAGGGCTGGGCGAGAGCTATAAAAGATTGTCTGCCTGTATTCCCTTCAACTACCACAACTACACCCTCGCTCATACTCCATCTCTTGTGCAAATAATAAACGATGGCTGCTGCAAAGAAAGCTGTTAAAACAGGTATGCCCGACCATCATTTCTATCGGGGCGGTGTCTGATGGGCGTTTGATATTTTTACCACCTTCGATTACTTCGCTGGCATCACTGCTGATGCACAGGCGCTCCCACCACTGGCGGTGCTGCTACCGGAGCACCCGTACCAAGCCCGCCCGCCAAGGGTGCCTCTGCACCAGTGTGTAACCTGTCCAATGATTATCGACAAAAATGTAATTTGTTGATCTTGCAGAGTAAAGGCGCCAAACCTCCTGCCGCAGAGGCTCCTGCCGCCAAGGCAAAAGCCAAGGTTCCGAAGAAGAAGTAAACCTCGCGCGCTTGATGGTCTGTGTTTAGAAGCAGGACGATGGCTGTGAGGATGATAGACCAAGCGCTCCGAGAATGCAGATGTACACTTACCGCGACGTATGAGATAACATAGGAAATTGAAGCTATACCACGCGCTCTCCGATTCCTATGCTCAGCACGTTAATATTTCGACTCAGTGGGTTCTGACTTGAAGCCTAGCCTAAAATTTGAAGCAAATAGTGGCGCTTATGCCAGTGCACCATTAAAAACCGAAGAGAAGTGCATGAGCGCCAGTTGAAGTCTTGGCTTCTAGCACTGTTGGAAGCAGCCTAAAAATAGATGTTATAATCAGCTGAAACCCTATACCGAACAAGTCGTAGTGTTCATGGCGCGCGGTAGTATATCAGAAGGGTCCAACGTTACAGCAGAGGGTCCAGACAAGAGATAAAACAAGAATAACTTAAACCTGTGTCATAATCATTACGTAAACACACACTGCTTCCTAAACGAACGACGAACGATTCAGACGCTCTTCAGCTACTGGTTTAGCCTTCCCCTCTTATACCTGCCGTTGTAATATCCGCTCAGTGGAATACCGACACAAGTTTTTAGTATCCACCACAATCTGTTATGAATCATACTTGCCCGTCCGACAACACCGCAGACGTGGACCAATCCAGTTTCTGGAGCTCCGGGAATCTGAACTGGGACCAACACCGAATAGGATGGGCGATTGCAGGAGGATGTGCTGTGCTAGTATGTTCATCTTCAGTTAATATTTGTCCTGAGTGGTTTACCATTAACAGACAGTTATTATTTCAATGATTTCAGTCTTGCGGCATTGTCGGTAAGGCGCAATAAATTTTGAAAGTATTTTTCGGTTCCAATTCGTCACATCAGACATTATACCAAACCTAACGAGCAGCGTCAAATGTGCGTGCATCACTTGTTCCTTGGGTGCATTCCTTCATGCCTTACTTTTTAGTCTCCGAATTCTTTATATGCCACCAGTATATGCTGTTATTTCATTCTTTTCCTACCGATATTTCCGGAGTTACACATACTACTCGCTCATCGAAGTCTGTAAGTTGTCGTGCCAACACTATCGTATGCTGAGTTGACAGTGTCCCAATCCTTTCAGCATACGAGGTAATTGGTTACCGTGTATATCATCTTTGTCCATTGTCTCATCATTTGACCAGGCTGTCACCTTGAGTGCATTCCTGTTCGTGGTTTACTTTTGATCACATAGACGTTTTGCTTACTTGTTATCCCTACGACAGACTCCTTCTGATCGAATTCGTGGCAGCCACGGCCACAGATGGCGACGCCACAAAAGCAATCGAACGGAAGGATAAAAGACCTTTACCGATTCCTGTACGTATTTTACTTGTCAATTTTTACAACTACATGTTAATCTCGCCTATAGTTTTGCTGTTGGAGATACCGACCAACAAAGGTATGCTGTTGCTGATACCATGGGAGTCTTTTCCTCACACACTTCTTCAGCCTTACTTTATGTATACCGTCAAGGTAAGCAAGCTACTAGGTGCTTGGCCAAATGCCCATTTTTAGTGTAGTGGTCAGTTTTGCAATACGTTATCATCCGACCAGGTGAGGTGGAACCAGTCTACTCACAGATATATATCTCACGTTACCGCAGCCGTATCTATCGCTGGGATTATCTGTCAAATATACAACGTGCTTTGCGAGTCTGGCCCTTACAGCATATATTTTGCCAATGTCTATCTCGAGGTTGTTGATTTCGTCAGCATTAGGTATGTCCAACTTATGATGAGATAGAGATCTGACTATAACATATTGTCCCGCGAATAGTGTGGCACTTTACGGTCTTTTACTGTTTTACGGACTCACCAAGGAGGAACTGGTTGGGCGACGACCACTAGCTAAATTTCTTTGTATCAAGCTCATCGTGGTGTTCACTTTTTATCAGTCCTTTATCGTAAGTCCTTCCCGCCTTTGTAGTCGTTACCCACTTCACGCCCGAGTCGTTTGCAGTTTAGCGCACTAGAAGGCCGCGTTATTCAAGGTGTGTCCCTTCAGAACTCTAATTTACTCTAAGCTGAGATAAGCGCCAAAGCCACCGAATACTGGACTGCCGGCAATATCGCAGATGGTCTTAATGCGCTGGCCATTTGCGTCGAGGTCAGTCATCACCTCCTGAATACAACGTGGGAGTCTCGTGTCGACTTATCACGCAATAGATGGTTTTCTTCTCATTATTGATGATGTGGGCGTACACAGTCGATGAATACAAGATGGTAGCAAACAAAAAGACAGGCATTTGGCGTCCATTATGGGACAGGTGCGTCTATGTTCCATGATTGATAAATATTTCAATTGCTGATGTTTTCATAGCATCAACTATTGTAAGTACTATGATATCTTCCTAGATTATTGGCTAACACACTACCAGGGGATTTTTTCACAGAGATATGGGACTCATTCAAGTTCTTCTTTCACCGTTCCCCTGGCTCCTCGTCAGGTAAGAAGGCAGATTTTGCTCAGGCATTCGGGGTCGGTGGCAGGTCAGTGGAAGATGGTGATAGATCAACCGAGGAATCAATGAGGTTAGCTCCATATCCCTACAGTAATACCCACAACGCCGACAGCGCCAGTCCCGTGTTGTCATGAATCAGATCAAACTAGCGTCACACATCAAGGACACCTTCGTTATCTACATCTGCTATAGTCTCAGTTTACTTGCTTGCTTTTATATATTCACACTCTTTTACCTGTGTCTGACTGTGCTATTAACCTTTAATATGTCTGACTACGTGACACCACAGAACTTCGGCACTGCGGAACACGTTTGTATGTATAATATTGTACGATACCAAGTACTTTGTACAGTAAGTTGGGTCCAAACATGTATCTGGTAGAACGAGGGTTCCCAATGTTCATGCTGTATTTCGTGGTTTCGAACTATATAGAGAAGACCAGCATTTCCAGCGTCGCGAATCGATTAAACTTGGTCAAACAAGCTTAACGCACGAATAACGCCGGCATTGGGTGCTATTATGTCAGCAACTTCATGCTGTGTTGCTGATCCAGGTTACTAGCGAGTCATCTTATCTTCGATGACAAGTACACGTCTGAAACGGCTGCTGGGAACGGCGGACTGGTGGAAACATGTTTCGTACTACGCATTCGCAACTTCTGGACATGAATCTACAATTGTTGAGGTCCAAGTATCATAAATAGTGTTGGATTATCAAACCTTCGTCATGGACACTCGGTACCGGTAGTTTACCTCGTACCTATATATTCTCGTTCATTCCCGCGCCTCGTACTATCCTCAGTTGACTTCGTACGTCGCTGAGGTTAGTACCATCATAGTATTCAGTATCTACCTAGCTAACAACACATGTAGCTATCTGCTACAGGTATACCAATATAACAAGTTGACTTCGTACATCGCTGAGCTATCTGCTACAAATAGCTCTGCTGCCATTTCAAATGAAGCCAAGATGCCCAAAACCTCTCCGTGTACAGATGACCATCAAGGGTTGAGGGGAGCCAAATTCGGGATTCAAATAATTAAAGTGATACCTTGCAAGAGCCAGGCTGCGGCGTACTCACATACTGTTGCAGTCCATGCAGCTTCTAAGTGCTGCTTGGTAAGTGGAACAACTTAGTGCTGCCGGGGTCCGGTTCAGAGGGTCATAGAGGAGAACCAAGGACCGGACCATTGGTTCGGTTCTACGAAATGTCTGAACCCAGAACTGGTGTAACGAGACAACAATTGCTGGATACTACACAAAGTAAGTAATCAGCAATATAATAATGTTGTGGTCTTGCGCGGCCTAGTCTGCTATACTTGTAGACAAGTGCATTCGACCCGAGGGGTTAGCTATCTGGTATTAGTCTGTAAATAGTGGAATGTCAAATGATCAAAAGTCCGAGCGCAGGAAACAAAGTCTGAAGGTATAATCATGAGTCCGACACCAAAGTGTCGGGTCCGATGTTTTCGGGTTAGCGGACTAGCGGGGCTTCAGGTGTGGATTCAGCGGATTACGGATAATGGCGATAGCGAGTGTCAGGAAAGCAAGCAGTATGCAGAATATCGATAATGACTGGTGTTTTGGGATAGAAAGAGCGCATCAGGAAAATGCACATTTCCTGTAGGCAGGTGTTGCCTACATAGGCCTATGTAGACAGTGCCATCCTATGTAGGCAACTCTTAGGTCACGTAGGCCTTGTAGACACCAATGAACAATAAACAATTCAACAAATGTAAATGACCGCACCTTGCCAACAAATTCCACCTGTTCACCAGTGATGGAGCGTTCAAACTCGAATAAGCAGTAAGAACTATCTGACACAAATAAAAAAAACTCACGTGTCTGACCTGTCATGTACTAGTCTTCGCTCGCAGTCCTTGAAGATTGGTGAAAGTAGAATGACAGAGGCCACAGATGTGCCAGTGAAAAGGTCACGGCCTGGGTGTGTCGTTCGAAATTTGTTCTTGCTGTCCCCATTAACGGATGTTTTGCAGGCCACTTGTCCGAAGGTTCCCATTGGAAAGCGCTAGCGGCTATATAGCCGCAACCTCTGCTACATACTACTACAGTAATCCTGAACCGTGTGATAATTGACTTGATGGAATTTTCGCAGTATTGTCATATTGCATTGGTATATGTTGCTATTATTGCAGAAATGTACATGTAGTCTTGTAGCCTAGTTGTAATGATGCTGCAGTTATAATTGTTCAAGGTGGTGGGTTCAATTCCTACCAATTGTACATATATAATATGTGAAATTCAATTAGTCATCTGATGATGGCCTATCTGAATTATCTAGCCAGCTTTGTTTTTGCTGATGTATACAGTACTAACCTAAGCATACACCTAAGCCTACGGTGCCTACGAGGAACCTACTGTATACAGGGCCTGCCTACATAGGCGGGACTTACCTAATGGCCTAACCAGCCTACATAGGCTACATAGGCTTGCGTAGGTACTGTGCTTTTTCCTGATGCGGTAATATTTGCAATGTCAACTAAGAACTACGAAATATCGGGTTTGACCACAAAGCGTCGGGGAACGGCTCCCACTACTTGGATGATGAATAATGCTCGAGGTCAGTCCAATATATATGTAAGTACGTAGAAATGCGGAACCCATAGGCGAAAGTAGTGGTGGAGTATTTCGGATCCGAAGTACATGTAAATAAACACGAGGTGCTGTGGACTATGGGAAAACATGTAATAGCACTGGCTATGACATGAGTAATGTGCGAAAAAATGAACTACGCACCTAGTGGGGCTAGCAAGACAGGACGGGACACAGATAGGACAAGTGCGCGGGAAAATATCGGGTCCGATGCGTGGGAAACGTCGGGTCCGCCAGTCAAAGTGTCGGGTCCGATGTCAAAGTGTCGGATTGAATGGGAAGTGATTATCGTGCAACAGGCATTATACATGAGTCGTGAATCAGCTGAATATGAGCCTAGCGCGAGCTCGAGTGCTACACCGCACTCATCCGGAAGTTTCTCACACTCGTCCGGAAAGTCCTTCCGAAGTTTCCCACGCTCCTCTGGAAGTCCTTCGGACTTCACTGGACTTTCTCCGGACTTCATTCTGAAGTTAAGGGCACATACTTGGGTAAGGGGCACAGCGCACAAGCTGAAGCCAAGCCCCTTGGAATCAGTCCTACCCTTTGTGCATGGTCTTAACAATCATAGTGAACGCATTACTCGCCAAGTTGCAGACTGGGCTTCTCAATATGATGACCTAACAGACGCGCTCCTGAGGTACAAGGCAGATTCTGAACACCCTCCTCTCTCGGATGATGCATCCGAGAACTTTTCGATTGAGGTTGTGGATATATTCGGTACATTGCATTCTATAATACAATGTTTGGATTCTCAACCTATTCATAGACCGCCGTGTGCGCACTTTCAGAAGTCTCTCGCCATTTTTGAACGTGTCCCTACTCCACTACGGCTGCATAGGTAGTTCACCTATTCGCCCAACAATTGCTATAACCATCTGCACCCTTGATGTATACCGGCAAAGTCACCGAGTCTGCCCGTGATTCAGCATTCAAGCTCAAGCGAAAATGCTGTGTGCCCTCCATAATGTATGTGTGTCTTGCATCATTCATTTCTAGTACTTACATACAATTAGGTTTACTTTCACCGCCACCTAGCAGAGCAGCTGCGTGTCGCGTACAACATTTATCTTGAACTCAATCGCCGCATAAATTCCCACCTGGACAAGTTCCTGGGTCGTGATATGGACAATTGGCGCATTCTTAACTCATGCCCAGCATGTCAATACAGCCTTGTAGATGAACCGCCTCTGGACTTTTCTTTTCTCTGTGCATTTGATGGGAATAATTCCGCTAAACTTGTTGATCCTGCAATACGCAGGGGTGAGGAACGTCTGGACCCTCGCTCAGGAATGTCGTCGATCTGGCTGACCAAGTCCTATGTTGACCAATTCAAAGATGAAGTTCGATCAGCTCGTGCTTGTCAAGGACAACAACACCCTGGTTCCAGTGACCCTGATGATCCATGGGTTGAGGAGCCTGACTCAAATGACTCTGCAGAGCCACCCAGTGTCTGTGTGGACCGTTGGCGTAATGCGGCACCCGAGTCATGGAAAAAAATGTTTGCTATATTCAAGAAGTCTGGCATTTTCGTCACTGTCTGCCGGCACGGGTTTTTGCTTACCATATGTGACATGGTCCGAAGTGGTGAACTGTAGTTATTTTTATTTACGCTCTTTCTGACATATGTTACTGACTAACACTTACTTGTTGACAGGATGAAATACCCGATTGCTAGCATGAAGAAGCTGATGGATGTTTTCGGCAGCAACATTCTCTATGGTTACGATATCAAATGTGCATTCGAGAAGATTCTCCTTCGCAGCTCGCTTGCAAATGATGTAAAGAGACTCAACCTGCAGGGTGTTGTGCCAGCTTTTCATGGCCACGCACACAATCGTCTTTGCCAACTCAACCATTATTCAAAGCACAGAGTCGGTGCTGGGAAAGAAGACTTTGAGACATGCGAACATGTTTTCTCTGAGTCCAATGCACTTGCTTGTGGGATACGAAACACCACTGACTTCCACCGTCACCAAGCCTTGGATGAACATTTCTCTTTCGCTGATATAGACAGGTATGCTGCACTATGTAAGTCACCCTTCGTTCCTTCAACTCTAGGTTAACAATAAATGTAGCTGACTTCACCTATAACAACTACGTCCAAGCACTGACATCGATATCAACTACAAGTATTTTTCTCATGAACTTCGCTGCATCAAACCCCACCATTGACATTAACTTTCAAGCTGATCTTGAAGACGAGCAACTTTTTCTGCAACAGCTCGCACGCAGGAAGGATGAATCTACCATCGAAGTTGATTACGTCAAGGCATTGAATGAACATGACGAGGCACAGTTAGTATTTGTCTTTTGGCTACACTGTTACTGACATTACACTATATCAGGCTTGCATATGAATCAGCACGAGTGGAGTTTGCGAAGCTCAATTTACGGCTGAATTATTCTACTCGAGATGCTGGGAATATTTGGTGCCATCATACCCATGCTACAATCAAACACGATCAGAAGCTGGAGGTCGTGGCCGATTATGAACGCCAAATGGCACTAGACTCGCGATGGGATGTGAACCATCCTGAATGCATTAAGGCACAGTCACACATTACTCATCGTCTTTTCCACAAGGCGGTGGATGATGTCGAACGTCTTGTTGTCATGCGCCTGCTGGAGTTGACGAAGTTACAAATGGGTAGTCTAGGTAAAGCTTGAATGATTCAATTTCTGAACTGTAATTCTTAACACTCATGTTTATAGGGTAGGGTATAAACTTCGCACCCAGATCTCAAATGCACTCAAAAGTTGTGCCCATGCGATTTGAAACGCACTTAATCGGTACAATAAATATGCAGCTCAGCTTAACCCTCCCCGCCCTGCATTGCAATGGGAACAAATAGTGGAGTACTCATTTCTTGCTGAGTTCGACTTACTTCATGAAACCAATGGTGAGATGCAGTCCAAGCACTGGGCGAACCCATCTTACCGTCACGCCTCCACTCAATTTTTTGAGCAGCAGCGTGCTCATGAAGAAATTCGCAGGCTCAATGTGGAAGTTGGACAACTGCTCACGAAAATTCGAGATGATGGTATCGATTACCCACAAGCAATCACACAACTGTGGTCCGATAACCCACCCCTTGCAGCCGAACTGCAGTGGCACTGGATGCATCTGCGGTCAGTAAATGCATGTTACCTGTGGCGCATCCAGCAGATCCTGGAGTTGCCAGGGTATAATGGGCCAATGGGTCCCGGTACTCGAAAAGGTCAAACTGAGGTAATGTTGCCATCTCCTCCACATGGACTCACACAAGATCAAGATGATGAGGGTGACAAAGATGAGGATATGTTCAGGCAGTTGGAAGATGTGCATACTTACATCGAGGGACTTGATCACCACTGCATAGACTTAGAATTGGTAGTGTAGTCATATCTTGTTGCAACATATGTCCAATGTATAAGTTGTCATATCCTCAATTCAATTTTTTGGGCTGCAAAAATATAGTGATTTGTGTGTTGCGTGCACAGTCTGAATTTACTGATGTGGTCAACACTTGCCGGCAAGTGTTGACCACATCAGTAAATTCAGACTGTGCACGCAACACACAAATCACTATATTTTTGCACAGGTATCTAGCAAGGTAGACTGATGAATATCATTGGAGTGTCAAGTGCACAATCAGATCAATCATTGATGGCTTGAAGTTGCATGTAATTGTACATTTGTATCTTAGCTCACTGGCACGTGCTACATTTGCACCTGGCCGCAACCATTTCATTCACTTCACCATGGCGCAACCTACAGACTGGAAATCCTCTCAGTTTTACAGGCCTCCCACTGTAGATGGCATGAAAGAACTCAACGCTCTGATCGATTGCCCTCAAAAGCTCACTGGAATCGCTGGATTGGATCGTCATTGGCAATCTGCCCTATTATCTTTACAAGCACATGGATCCCACAATGACGGTGGACACCTGGAGACCTATGATGGCTTTCATGCTTTGACCGACATGCATTATAGTACTGGGTTTTCTAAAGTCCAGAAAGCCACTCAGGACGACAGACTTAATAATTGGTGTTCTCGTGCTACTCACACTGACAATATCTTAAACTGTATCTTTGATCTTGTAGGTTCCTCTATATTTGTATCATTCAATCTATTAACTACATGATTAGTGCACTGTTCTCGACAGGTTAACGGGTGGTTCGACTATTGTATTGCACCATCCGGGTGCAACATCACCAAACGCAGATGTTGTACCAGAATCCCTCAAAGCTGAGGTGTATGTCAACCCCAGGGTCCTCACTGAGCACCACGAGCTCCATCCAGTACTCACGCAGATTACACAGATCTTCATCGCCAACTATGCAACTCCATTGGCTCATGCCTTTGCTGTGATTCGCAGTCGCAAGTGGGGTAATTCGAACACTCCACAAACGCCTTCGAAAGGCAAAGGGACTCCTTCCAAGGGCAAGGGAAAGAACAATATCATCATGCCTTTAGCTCCCTCACCAGTATTTCCAAACTCTGCACACTTCACCTTTCACAGACATCCAGCCGGGTCTTTAGAAAGTATTCTCAACTCATCCTCTCATATCTTATCTTATGCACCTTCATATGATGGCCATATTACGTGGGACCTGACTCAGATACAAATTGAGCCCGCCCGCATTGTTCGCACCAGTGGTAGTGGCAGTGCGAGTACATATTCTGGTTCACATCAGGAACCAAGCAGGGCAGAACATGTGGGCACAGGTAACACACATAAAGTAAATTTTCTATTATCTCCAAGTGGAGCACCAATTTAACTTATCTTTTCACAGGACACCCGAGAATCTGTGGTCCATATCAATGAACCTAAGACATCACGTACCGAGCAGCAGTCCCTGTATTCCCCGATTACTATCTACAACAGCTCAGGCAGTGACGATGATTGTGACTCTCCGCAGAAATATCCTCCTGTAACCCCTATGTCAACTCGCTCAGTGAGGAGCCAGGCTGTATCGTTTGGACTTCCTGCCTTGCTCACCATTCCCACTCACTCTATATCGGAACCACAAGCCCAGGATATATTGATGCTTGTCCCATTTGGGAAGAGGACAGAGGCAGCTCTGGAGGAGCTAGGATATCCAGATACATTACATTCTATCTGCGCTTCAATCCAGAACCAGTACCTCGCCAAGCAGTGGGTTACCAAATTGCAGGAGCTTGCTAAGGTCCCCCAGGAGCATGTGAAAGCTATCAGTGAGGCTATGTTGAATGATGCCTCGCTTCCATAATTTTTTTAATCTGGCCTTGTACGATTGCTCAATTTGAAGATGTATCTCAGTCACTCTGTTGCTCAGTCCGTCCCACTCATACTACCATGATGTTTGGATTTCGCTCACACAATCCCCGTCGGCTGGTTCCCCGAACACGGGGACCATATGTCAAGGTATCAAAAGAAGTTCGTCTGCATCTGACAGAGCGGCGGCGTGCTAAACGCCTTGATGAGGACTATGAGATCCAACTTGTCCTCAATTATATCAATGCGAAGGCCACAGATTTAGCAGTGAAATTCAAACAGCCTTGTCGCCGATATTTAGAATGATTCTCACTTGGATCTGTGGTCCACCGCCGCAAACACAACAAGACCAGCGCATGGCATGCATACATGCACTTTAAAGGCATTGAGAGCAATGCTAGTAAGTGTACTTTTATGGTACACGAAATTCATTTCTAACTTAGCACTATTCTAGACAAAGGTACAATGGAGAAGTCGAACGTCAGTGACCTTGTCAAGGAAGCTAGTGACTATCATGAGCTCACTGACCAGCAGAAGAAGCAACTCATAAGCGAGTTTGACAAAGTCAAGAAAGGTGCTCAGGATCGTCCTCCCAACATTACTGCTCATACACGTGCTGCAGAGTGTGCCCACAGTTTTCAGTTTGTGAGAGAAGAGGTGAGAAATTTACCTTTAAATTTGCAACACATCTAAACTCATCTGCAGCTTGAAGCTCTCAATAAACGTGTCGGTGCTGAGGCTTTTGTCATCATGGTTCATGGTGTTTCGGATTTTGCTATGGCCCCAAAGGCATTTTTCACCAGCTCTGCAACAGAACAATTTGTCCATTTGTATTTGCGCAAAGATATTGCCAAGATGGCGACTGACTTCGAAAGCACTGTGCTGGCCAATGGCCTCGTCATAAGTGAGTATATCTTTGGATATTCTACAATTTGACTAACACTCATTTTTATCTAGATACAGCTGCTAACCATCGTGAACGTGTGGCAAAAGCAAAGACTGCCATCCGCATTGGCCTGTGTACATCACTCTGTAAGCACCATTTATTGACTTGTTCTAATTATATACTCATTCATAGCAGGCGATGTGACAGATGATCCCTCTGCAACAGTTGAGTTTACCTGGTACAACGATCTTGTGCGCGAATACCACGTCAAACTGGTGGGATGGAACCACCCCCAATGGGCCAACCCATCAGACTTAAAGGTGGGATTGAAAGCCTCGAGAAAGTTGCCAGCGCTATTGCAGAAGGGACTTGCAAGTTTGTGTCAATCACACACGAAGAAGTCGAAGAATAGATGGCGCATATCAAGAATGGGGAGAAGCTCACTCCTGAGCTCAAGCCTCCCACAACATGCGACTCCCTTCCTTCACAAACACAGGCCACAACGTGCGACTCCCTTCCTTCACAAACACCGGCCACAACACAGGACTCCCTTCCTTCACAAACACTGGCCACGATGCAGGACTCCCTTCCTTCACAAACACCGGCCATGATGCAGGACTCCCTTTCTTCACAAACCACTCGCACCTCCTTGATTACAGATGACATGGTGGATCCTGCACTTCGTGCGCTTAACAATCGTAAGTGTCGTATTAACTTTTGTCATTGTCATTGTGTTAATATTGTCTTTTCAGCTTCTACTACGCCTGTGGAGCATCTTCCGAGTCAGCCTGATAGTGGTAGGTGACATTAAATACTCTGTTTCATAGTGCCATTAACATCTCTGCTTCTCAGCTCTGGCTACTGTGCATCTTCCCTCCAGTCAGCCTCAAGCTCATGCTACTACCCCGCTCCCTTCGACCAATGAAGATGCCCTTGTCTCAAGGACAAATAGTGGCTGCAAGCGACCTGTTGACGATACTGCACCATCCGAAGGACAACGCCCAAAGCGTGCCCGCAAGCTCACTGAAAAGGCACAGCTGCTGGGCGGCCTGGGCTCTGACTCACGCGAGGAGAATAAAGTACAGCGCAAAGCAAAAGATGGATGGCAGACAAAAAAGGGCGAGGCTGTCATTGATTCCAACCAAGAGAATGACACGTAGAATAGATTTTGGGCAATATATCAACCGTTTTGTGTACATATCATCTCAATCTATCATTTGTTATCAATTACAAAAAAGCACTATCAAAAATATGTTATTTTGACTATGTACTCGAGCTCGCTGTTGCAGACGATGAGCGCAAGGGCGGCAGCATGTCGGAAATTTCTAATTTTGGTTGGCATGCCTTAAAATGGATTGGAAGGCCTCAATTTACCGGCGGCATTACAACTCGCTTGGAAGGGAACCCGAAAATTTTGGAAGCCGCTTAGAAGCAATATAGAGGGTCTTGCAAGTGGGTCCCAAGACTGTTCCAATGCAAGGGCAAGATTTTGACCGATGCTCTATATACCCTAATTGGAATATCATTGGAAGCGACAAGTATCCTTCCAAGGTCTTGAAATTATGCAGTCTTTTATTTAATATAATAATAGCACTATCAATAATAATATTGTAAAATTGCTCCCAATTGCGTTCCAAGCGTTCCTCAATCACTCCCGTTTCGTTTTGAAATAATAATTCTGGTGGGGACAATTTTTGAGTTGGAGACAATACAAATATGATATCAGTCTTACTAACCTTGGACAAACGGATGGATGAGACCCGGAGAGGCAGTTGATGACCAAATCCCATTCCTAGCAGCGTGTTCAAGGAGACAGGAGTGGTTGGAGGCAGGCATCAACGGCAGCACGGCAAGTTCAAGGAGATGGGAGTGGTTGGAGACGGGAGTGGTTGGAGGCAGGCGTCAACGGCAGCACGGCAAGTTCAAGGAGAAGGGAGTGGTTGGAGGCAGGCATCAACGGCAGCACGACAAGTTCAAGGAGACAGGAGTGGTTGGAGGCAGGCATCAACGGCAGCACGGCAAGTTCAAGGAGACGGGAGTGGTTGGAGACAGGAGTGGTTGGAGGCAGGCGTCAACGGCAGCACGGCAAGTTCAAGGAGACGGGAGTGGTTGGAGGCAGGCATCAACGGCAGCATGACAAGTTCAAGGAGACGGGAGTGGTTGGAGGCAGGCATCAATGGCAGCACGGCAAGTTCAAGGAGACGGGAGTGGTTGGAGGCAGGCGTGACGGCAGCACGACAAGTTCAAGGAGACGACGGGAGTGGTTGGAGGCTGCAGGCATCGGCGGCACGACAAGTTCAAGGAGACGACGGGAGTGGTTGGAGGCTGCAGGCATCGGCGGCACAACAAGTTCAAGGAGACGACGGGAGTGGTTGGAGGCTGCAGGCATCGGCGGCACAACAAGTTCAAGGAGACGACGGGAGTGGAGGTTGGCAGGACATGAGACAGTCGACGACGACAAGACTTAATTTTGTTTATAGTTGAAATGATATGACAAGTTGAACGAAAGACTTCCAAGTCTTTCACATCAAATGTTTGTTGTTGTTGATTGTATTACTAATCCAACGACATCAAGAACAATCTAAGTACATTGACGAGTGACATGAGACAAAGAAAATCTATTATATTACTTAGTGGTCTTTGATCGGCCCCTTCGCACACCACTGCCACTGACTACTAATGATGAAACCTCAGGTTCAACATTGGCAGGAGCTTGATCTTCTGAAATGTTACTGTCAGCAGCTGCAGCCTTACCCTTCCGCCTTGGCTTCGGCTTCGGCTTCGGCTTCTGAGCAGCAACAGGAGCTACAGGCTCTGCTTCAACGTCCTTGTCGACTGCTGCAGGTGGTAGGTGCTCGGCCAAAGCTAGACCTTGCATGGCAGCAGAGATTGACTGGGGTCCGGGTGCAGAAGAAGATGCTTCGATGACAGGACCAACCGACGACGTCTGAATCATATTCAGTTCTGGTAGTTCCACCCCAGTCTCCATTGCATGCTCAAACATTTCTTCCCAGCTGTCACACGGACCACTCGTCAAGTCGCCTAGTAACGTCGAGTCTGAATCAAGGAGAGTTGTGGCAGAAGAAGTGGAAAACAAGGAGTTGTTGAAAAAGGTGAAGACTCCGTCTGCCCAGGCACCTCCAGTCAACAGCGATTGTCGGTAGTAGTTATGGTAGTCTTTGTATGGTATGCGAGATTTGTCGCCAACTTCAACCAACTCTTTGTCACCGGAAAGGACAAATATAGCCTGAAACTCGTATTAAGTGTCAATATTGTGCAGCATAAGAGACAACACGTACGACAATGGCTGCTGCAGCAATGAGACCCGGTGTTACAGCACGTAGCTCCCATATTTTCGCCTTTGTTTTCGGAGTGGGAACTGTATTGGCAGCGAGCGACGACCGGCCAAAGAGTGACGCTTTCAGAATCTATAAATGCTATTTAGTTAGTTCTATTTAGAGAGGGGAGGCAAGAACCTACATAAACGAGTTTTGCTGTTTTCAAAAACTGATCTCTGAGGAGATGGTCCGGACGAGGGAAAAGAATCGGCGCAAACTTCGTGTACTGGCCTTGGGGGTTAAGGAGCAGAGATTTGCAAGAAGGCTCTGTGTCCCGTGCATAACCGCATATAAAAAACTTGGCATCTAAGCCAAAAATGGCTGCCGCGCATGACTTGACATCTGAGAGCATTTCGGCACGAACATTATTGACGCCTTTCACAAACTGGACAGACTAAGTTTATCATCGAGCGCAATCAAAGATGGGAGGGCTTACATGGGAGCCAAAGTTTTTATGAGCCATCATATTATGGTCAGCTGGCGGTATGAATTGGAAAAGTTCAGCTTTAATGCCATCCTGGATGGATAGCGGTGAGAGCCATCGCTCCTTGCTTGAGAGGTCGATTCTGGGAGGTGACTCACGCAAGGGGAAAATAGACGTTTCGACCCATAAGCAGTGGGTGATAGAGAACTTGCGTCCAAAATTTCTGATGCTGTCTTCCTTGGCGGCAAGGGCAAGATCTTTCTTTGTAAGCTTTGTCTTCCGACCTTTCGAAACGGTAGCCTCGAGTAAAGCAATCTTCTTCAATGATTCCCGGTACTTTCCATGCATGTCAAAAAGAAATTTTTGTGCGATTTCAAGCGCCTGTTAGTAGATACGATTATTAGTTATTACTACAAACATTGTCTGTGTGTAGCAAAATGACAGTTACCTTGCGAAGATCTTGAGTTGACATGTTAGTGGTTGGGGCAGCAATGGTGTCGCGAATCCGCATCAAGTCTGCATCATCGTCCAAATCTGAGTCGCTAAGGCTATCAGTTCCATCTGAGTTGCGGGTGGAGTCACTGTTGACGTCATTGATTGCTTGAGTGAAGTCTTCGCCTTGGTTGTGCTGAATTGGAGGCATAGTATTAGTATTAGTGAAACAGTCAAGCAAACGTCAAGAACAGAAAACTGGAGTGTTAGTCAATCGCACGAGCTTTAAATTGACCCTAGCATGTGCTATTGGGGCGGCGACGACATGTCATGACATTAACTAACAAATTGATACGCACCTTAGACTCGTTGAATATATGTAATGATGCGCATTGATGGTTCTGATAAAGGTTGCAGCGTTGTTCAGACGAATATCAGAATGAGACCCTGTGGATGTAATAAGGCGGCAGCATCACATCAATATCACACGCACAAATTAAACAGAGCATCATCACGACTTACTTAAATACATAATGCATTGACAATAATTGTGTCATGTCCCCATGCAGAAAGCGGAGATGAACAATTGATAGTCTATTAAGTACCCCGAAGATTCCCGAGCATCAACAGGAGGCAATGGGAAGAGATTATTAGTAGGAGGCAGTGTAATAATAATGGAGCGTACATACCCAAAAAGCTGGCTCTCGATTAATGGCTGTAAAGCGGTTCAGTGTGGGCAGATAGGTGAGCCGTCGAACATGAGAAAATAATGAGCCGAAGATCTGGACAAGCAAAAAGATGCGTAATGAGCTTAGCGCGTATGCGATGAAATGGGGAAGCTTTACTTGGGAGTTAGAAGAAGAAGGAGGGTACTCTGGACAAGTAAGGCTCAGTCTGGACAGCGAATAAACAAATTCAAATTGAACTGAGTTGGTCATGGAGAACCTGGATCACACATTCCCACAGTGCCACCTCGCTTACTCACCGTGACCGCCATGCCATCTGTTACGTCGAGCAATAGTACTAGTGATAAATCCACTCACTCCCTTCGTTCTCGTGGTACGATTAATCCAGTGGAACTGCCCAAGAAGAAGAAAAGAAAGCCTGCCGCTATCTGGACATCAGAAGAAGAAGGTGCCCTCGTAGAGTTTCTGTTGTCTGAGTTCTCTGCAAGTGGCGATGGAAATCCTAAGGAAGCAACATTCAAGGCAGCTGCAAGCTTGTTGACGGAGAGGTTTCCAAATGCATCTGGTGCAGAGAAGACATCTGATGCTTGTAGGAACAAGTGGCAATCAGTACGTCATGATTATAATTTATGATTATATTTCTATACTCAAAGGATCCATGCTTTGTAGCTCAAATCAGCCTATAACGCCGTCTTAGATATAAAGAATACGTCAGGATTTATGTGGAGTGATGAGTTTGGGGCTGGAATAGTTAGAAAGAATGATGATGTCTGGGATCGGTATGTCAAGGTATGAGTACTCCGCTGCTGCACTTTCTGATGCCCTACTAATGACATGATTACTCTCAGCGGCGCCCTGCAGCTAGATCGTTCAAATCCAAGGGATTTGAACACTTCTCTGCCATCGAGCAGATGATGCCCAAGATTTCGAAAGGAACGCACGTCTATCGCATTCCAAATGTCCCTACAACATCCAGCTCATCAGCACCAGTGCCCATCAGTGGTCAATCTGAGGCCGCTCCTCCCGCTGGTACTCTTACTTTTGGTCAGCTTACCTCTGTGACCCAAGATATCATCACCGCACAAGCGGGTGGCAGTGGTGGCCCTAGGGCGCCGGCATCAGCAGCTGATCCTTCCACCATAGCACCATCTACACCATCCAGCTTCCTCGTTGCTTCCAATAGCTCGGCCCCCTCATCTGTGTTGACGAGCGTTAGCCGCAGCGGAAAGCGTGGAGTTGAATCAGACTCGGGCGGCAGTTCTCGAAAACGTACTCGGCCGCTGTCTGTAAATGCTCAGGCACAGAAGGACGGGTCTGATATGATGAAGGAGCTTACTGGCTACATCAAGACATTCCTCACAACGTCTCCTCAAGCTTCTGCTTCATCCTCATCGTCTCAGGATGGGGCCCTTGGTCGTGCTATCGTCTTATTATCAGAACATACAAACCTTACGCTTGATGACACTCTTGAAATTGCGGACTACTTTGCGAGAGACAAGGCACAGGCGGTGATTTTTTCCAACTTTTCAGAGACAATGCGAGCTGCGTGGTTGGAGAAAACCCTTCGCAAACTAAAGTCTAGTAACATGTAGTATTACATTGGGCCTGGCAATGGAAGTCCTCGCTGTCTATGCTCCTCGAGATAATCTACCCACATCATCCTTGCAATTCTATCCCGCCGCTGATCTGCTCTTCTTCGTTCGGCCACATCAGCCGGTCCATCACCAAATTCACCTAACGCAACGTCCTGAGTGATTTCAAGAAGGTTACCATCAGATTGAAGGTCAAAAATATCAGGGTGATATTTCTGAATGAAGTTGTGTAGGGCGCATAGCGCTACAGGGATCCGGGCTTGAATATCCATACTATACTCAGGGACATGTCGCAGGATGCCCCATTGACGCTTCAGAACACCGAAAATGTGTTCAATCACGTTGCGAAGTGCTGAATGACGGTGATTGAATAGCTCCTCCGCGTTCCGTGGCCTATGTAGCAATCTAGTTAGCCCACATTAATGCCAGCTTGAACTAATAGATACTGACTTCACATTGGCCTGTCGCCACTCTTTCAAATGATAACGGACGCCTCGATATGGGACGAGGAGAGTGTCTGAGGTCCCAAAGCCAGCATCTGCGAGAAAATATCGGCCTTCAGGGATTCGTAGGTCGTTAACGTGAGCATCTGTCCACAGAGCGGCATCGGACATAGATCCATCCCATCCGCAAAGCGAATACAGGAAGTTGAAGTTGAAGTCGCAGATGAAGAGGCAGTTTTGTGACAAGAAACCCTTGCGGTTGCGCATATGGAAGTGTTCTTCCGGTGGTACGAAAGCCTGAATGTGGGTACCGTCTACCGCGCCAATACACTGATCAAAGTGCCGAAATCGAGGATCGTTGAGTATTTTGTCGGAAATTGGGGTCTCATGAGTTGGAAATACGACCTGGGAGCTGTAAAATGGATTGGACGAGAAGAAGACAAGCAGCCATTTGAAGTATCTTGTAAAATAGATGAGTCACTTGAAAAATTATATTGAAACCACGTACTTTGTGATTGTGTCAGGGGAGCGTTGAAATCTCTCCCCGACGAGGCGGGACGATAATCCTGTGACACACGTATAAAGAAATATCCCCAGCTGCTCCTCGACTGATACACCATTGCGGGATAGCGTGAATCTGTTACGGTGGAGAATGTGAAGCAGCATGTTGAAAACGTCACAGTCAATGCCGAAGTTGTGCCGGATTCTGTCAGGGTGTCCGTTGATGAGCTCATACACCCAAGCTTCACCAGAAAGGATGGATGTGTGATAAGGGACGCAGACAGTTGGGGATAGGAATAACAGCTGGTATGTATTCAAAATTTGCATTAGCATTGCTATGAGGATAACAGCCCAGCGACGTTGACGTTGGTCAATCAGTCGCTGGGCCTCGAGGTCAATGTCTTCATCCATGTCGTACAGTAACGAAGGGAGTAGATCTATCAGATAATCACTAGTACTATTGCTTGACGTAACAGATGGCACAGTGTGAGTAAGCGAGGTGGCAGTGGGAACGTGTGATCCGGGTTCTTTATGACCAACTCAGTTCAATTTAAATTTGTAATTCGCTGTCCAGACACGACCTAAAGAGATGCATGATGAGCTGAGCACATAATGGTGAAATATGTGTGCCTTGAGTTGCTAGAATAGGACGAGAGTAGCGAAAGTCATGGATTGGAGTTTGGTGCAGTAGGTGATGGATACCAATGGCCATATGAAGGCATGGGGGCCAATGCAGCTGGAGGAGGCGGGAAGGGATTTGTGGTAGGTGGAGGGGTTGTCTTGGACGAGGAGGGAAGGATATAAGTCAGGTAAGGTCCTTGACCTGCGAAATCTTTCTTGACCATGTCTTCGAACTCCCTAAGCGTTACCGGATCCACATTGAGTTCCCACTCCAGATACTGATACATCTTGCGCTCCATCTGATTGATTTCTCGCAATTGGAACATACCCTGGGCTACAATACTCCAGGATTTGTTGGAGTAAGTGTTGTCACAGATGACCTTGGATGCGAGCATGAAAGCAGATACGAAAAGACGGTGACCCGAAGATCCCCAAGCAGTGGGGAAGCGTGCTTTGAGAAGCTGGAAAGGTCATGGATTAAAGTTTGTCAGTGTGGTGAGACGCATATGCGATGAAATGGGGGAGCCTTACTTGAGAGTTAGAAGAGGAAGGAGGGTACTCTGGACAAGTTTAAAAGAGATAGGTAATGTCAATGAACCGTTATTACTAATGTAACTGTAGTGAATGTACAGTACGAAGAAACATGTCAGTATCCACAGTATCCACAAGAAAATAATCTCCATCATGAGCAAAATCTGGAACGAGAAGAGCACCACGAATGATGGAATGAAGCGTAATAAGCTCAGATGAAGAAGCGGGCCGTGCGCGAAGTCGAGTTAGTCGCAGTTCTCGATCCATACGCCGACGTGGGCCAATTAAGGCATCCATAGGTAGAACGAGCGCGAGATCTAAGGTACAGCTGCCAACAGTGTGCTTAAACATGCATAATATCTTCACAAATATATTTTTGTCGCGGCCGTCCTTGTCCAGTGTGCGTATTAGAGCGCAGTCACGCCGTTCTTTGCCATGGAAGCTTGGGTTGCATCGCAGGTAGTCAGTAGCTAGCTTCCAGTCAGTGGTAAACTCATAATGCACTTTCAAGTATCGATATTCATGGATCTTTCGACATACAAATTCAGATTCGAGTAAAAGCGAGGAAAGTCAATTTACCTGGTCTTGTGTTGAAAGTTTCAACCACGTTGTTCCTTCCGGCAGTGGTATGTTGTGAGAGGGAAGGAAATGGTTGAGAAATGTTGCGAGTTTCTTCTGGAACTGGTGAAACGCACGAATGGACTTGTTTTCTTCCTCCACTTGCGAAAGGGTTGTTTGATTCTTGAGGGGTGAACCGATATGAAAATGTTCTTCAAATTTCTCATCATCCAAGTCCGTGTCCTCCAGTTCTTCCTGCGAAAGCATGAGTTTGTGTCGTTCCTCATCAAGGCACTCGATACGACTGCGAATAAATTCAGAGACGACACTCTTATGGTCGAGCTCAAGGATCTATGTTACACGAAATGAGTGGTATGGAGCGACTCATTGAGAGTTAGAATTAAAAAGCATGAACATACCTGATCAGCAATATCCTTACGATTGGTCTGCCGTAGATACCACCGTTTGATCGGTCCATGTTGCTTCTCATTTGGTCGAGTGCTGAAGTTCCGAGCGGCACCTTTCGCCATGATGTCATCGAATATATGCTTTCCAGAGTGAATCTTTGGAAAGTTCCAGTTCTTGATCGTGTCCGGATCAGTCTCCTCGACGATTTTGATGTAGTCCTGAGATATCAATGATAAGTGAATTGATACTAACGACAATTTGCAGAACTGCTATGACGTACCTCTAAGCGCTTCTGAAACTCTAACACCTCTGCCCTTCCCGCAGCAATCGTGCTTTCAGTCTGCACGTCAAGTGAAATATACATGTTGATATGTAGGTAGCTCGCTATACACTGTAGTAGTGCATAGCCAGCTTCATCCGCTGCGCGTGTGAGTATGTTCTGTGCGGCATACAAAACTTGCTATGAGAAGAGTAATTTGTTAACATGAGAACTGGTAGCCACGAAGTCATATCATACCCTGGAGATATCCCGAAGTTTGTTACCATCGCTGTAAGTAATATTAGTAACCCGATCAAAGTGATTAAGATTGCGCCATCGCGGGAAGGTATCGAACCTGCAAGCAATTAAATAGGGTTGCTAACATGTAGTCTGAACAATTACAACTCACTGATCATCCAGTTTCTTCTCGTTGCTGCGTCCAAGGGCTGCAATGCGTTGTTTGAGCTCGCCGAAGAGATGTTTCCACTGACCCATATGATATACATGCAAATGGTCCTGCGAAATTGTGTCATGAGGATCAGAATTTGGGACTTTCCAGAAGACGTTCTGTAAGACATGATTAATGGGGGACAATAATTGGTACATTTGATTGCAAGTGCTGACCTTAATAGGCCGTAGGCCCTGTTTTTCGAGTGCGCTTTCTCCAGCTACACGGTCCCTAGTCCATAGCTCCACCAAAGCTTTCGTGTCATCAGATGATCGAGTCGGATAAGTGGAAGTGTTATCGTAGAGCTTGTCTGAAGGGACGAGGCAGATAGGACAGGGACAGTGACAATTGGTTCCCTGTATCAGTGCCATCACGCACCTAAGATTAGATTAGAAAACCATCAGAAAAAAGTATGAAACGATGTTACTGCTCCTCATAATCAGCCGATAAGAGCAAGATGAATGCATACAACCATCTCATGACGCCGTCATAGCATGTATATGCATACCCTGCCTTGGCATAGATGATGATGGTTTCGAGCAGCTTGAAGAATGCCTTGTGCCATACGACACGTTTGAGATTGACATATGAGAGCTTTCCGTCTTCCTCAGAATCGTCAGGAACCTGCGCAAAAGAACTGTTTCGCGCGAAACTCAGAACTAACACTAATTTCACTTACTATTGGTAGCCAGCCAACCATTCGCCCACCGCCAAGTCCATCCATATTCCTGATATTGACAGGCAAGTTTCCGCATCGCACGAAGACAGGGTAGGCTTTGACTGTACCGGCAGAAGATAGATGAGTTTTGTCCGCATACAATATAAATGCGAATGGGACGCCATTTTCAGGTAAAGACGACTGTGAATTCAATATATAAAGGGTATCACTTAGTAGAATCACAAATGAACAATAATACAAAAAATATAGCATACTTGAACGTTCCACCAACGGTCTCCAGTCCAAGGTTCATGTACAAAGTGCTCGTAACGCATCCCATTGTGCTTGTACAATCGCTGTGCATCCCAAACAAAATGGGGTGCCAGTAGCGGGTCCTGTAGCAAGTCCAAGGCCCAGTCCCACAATGGCCGTGTGTATACGTTGTACTTGAGGTCCTCCCGCTTGTGCTCAACAGTAATGGTATGCTTCTCGAACTATCAAAGGAATGTCTAATACGACTGTAAAAAAAGAAAATCGTGTTCTTCTCTCACAGGTGACATTTGACTGGCAGCCCTGTCCCAGGCTTTTGAAACATCACCATGGGACTTGAACGTGAATTTCACTTGGCCGTCAGCAATTCTCCAGATGAGCCGCAACAGCTCGTCTGTTTGATTCTTGTTCAAGGCAGCCTGGTGTGCGAGTTCGGCGAACTCAAAGTCCGCACGACAAGCAAAAGGCTGCCAGGGTTCGTTGTCGACGATAGGCGGCAGCTGATGCTCCTTGCGTCCAAAAGTGGAGAACGACTCTACAGAAGTCGCACGGCCGCTGTGTGGGTGGTATTCCATCTTGAAAGTATCGAGATTAGGAGGAGCTGAAGGCATGATTGGGAGCGATGATAGGGTGGTACACGCGGGGATGCCCATGCTTGTATCTGATTCTGAACCTGTAATTAAGATTTCAGAAAGGGAACGCATCACGAGTCAAAATAATACATACGTTGACGTGCATCTGAATCTCTACTGATGCTCATTGCATCGGCAACATCTGAATTCCCTTCA
Source organism: Suillus plorans (assembly GCF_016647745.1). NCBI lineage: Eukaryota > Fungi > Basidiomycota > Agaricomycetes > Boletales > Suillaceae > Suillus > Suillus plorans. Next base: position 106,971 of record NW_024537464.1, on the reverse strand, counting down.
AACAATGGACCTGCAGTGAAGTCGTCAGGCTGTTGATCTTGCTCAGGCAACGAGTTCTTTGTGCCATCCGGGACCATTCTCAAAGGGACCGACGGCGCTGCAGCAGCGACAACAGCAGAAGCCATTGTTTGCTCCTTACGATGCCGTCTTTTCTCTCGACGTGCTTCTAAAAATGATGCGAAAAGTATTATTAATTAGTACACTGATATCAACAAGACGATATGTCAATGAAGACAGAATTTAATCGACGCTTACCTTTCCTTTGCAGCTCCTCCTCTACTGCACGCGCTGCAAGTGCCGCGAAATCCTTGTCATCATCCTTCTTATCCCGTCTTCTCAGACACCCTTGTTCATGAGATTTGATCCCGCGCGCCGAGTATGACTTGTTACAGTACTGACAATCCACTTGGTTGTTGGATGATGTTGAAGGAATATATTTACGTCCCCAGTTCGTCGTGTTTCGGTTGGGGGCCATGCCACAAGAGTAGTACAAATTAAAGATATACAGCCTAAGAGACGCAGCTAAAGATTCAAACACGATGATGGGAGGAGTCGGATCAATGAGAAGCAACGACATCAACGAAAGATTATCATAATAATCTGACATAATGAATTGCGGTTGCAATTATCAATAATCACCCGGCACCATTAGAATTGCTTGTAAGTACTAAGAGTCTGCTTGCAAGTGAGTAAAATAAGTCACGCTCCCTGGGAATTTAGTTCCAATGTGGTCCAAATAGTGTCCCAATATGGAACACTTGCAAGGCACCCCTGGAAATTTCCGACACATTGTGCTGCTTATGTGAGGTGACAACTTACCCAATTAAGCGACTGGACTGAGTAAACAAACCCGCGGTGTGCCACCGCCGGTGCTCTGCTACTAGAGCACAATATACAAGGTAGAAAGCTTATGGAACCTGCCGGTGTGCACCGCCGGTGCTCGATAGGAATGCCTAAAGGCTTAATTAAGTGGTTCTTCGACAACCGTGAGGCCACTTTACTAACTAGGATATGTGGGAATAATAGGTGGGGGACTGCCTGATTCGGCCACTTTACTCCGTATTTACTTCTATTTACTTCTATTTATTCTAGGTAATTTCGTTGGGCGCTGGGCGGCGTCTTAATTTTGAGCACTCCTGATATTAATCTAACATCATGGTTGCGGAAATTGCGAGCCGGATAGCTGGAAATTCCACACCTCGTTGCAACCTCATTGCACATTTGATATCAGAGGGTTCATGCTGGGAGATCTGAGGAATCAGAATCGATCAGCTTGGTTCGAGGGACTTTCATCGATAAGATATAAACTTTCGACTCCAACCCTCCCGGCCAAGCTTCAACATTTACTGTGTCAAGTGATCACTGGCTCACGGCGGTCCATGGAGGGACAAGTTGAAGTGTGCGGTTCGGAAGTTGAGGATCGCGGAATATACATGTCATTACCACATGACGCTCAGTCATGTTACAATCTCATCTGGCGCATGAATAAAAACTTGGAACGAGAGGTCGAGAAAGTCGGTTCAAGTGGACGCCGGGGTTACGACAAGGACCTGCAGGGATGGAAGGCGGAAGCACACGATCTCGGCAACTGCAAACCTCGAAGGAGGAAACTAGCCTTTATCGGTAGGACAGGAGCTGGAAAAAGCACGGCTATCAATGCCATATTGGGAGCCCCAGTATTATCAACGCGAGCAGACGTGAGTGATGATTGTCACCTACTATTACTACGTTAAGCTTAAGCGCTCACTGATCGGAACTATAACTGAACTACATCTCGCAGGGGTCAGCTTATTCACTGATACTTCACCCTTATTTATTCTGACGCTTTCGGCACGTTGCGTGAGTAGCGCGTGTACATCTGTCCAGACTGAAATAATCTACGAAGATTTGCCCCCTTCAACTTGGAGAGCAAGCGTCAAGTTTATAGAAAAAGACGAGTGGAAAAAAGTAAGTTTTCATGACCTTCTCTTGCACCAGACATACGGGCTGATGTTCCATAGACTCTGCATAATCTTCTAGATGATATCAGGTAGGTGTTCACTAAAAAGCTTTGTTTCCGCATCACATCCATCACGTACAGCGCTGTTTGTGAAGGTGGTGGTTTGAATATTGGACGTGATGATCTCAGACCTGCGTTGGATGCGTGGAAGGCTTTAAAAGAGGAATGTATTAATTCTCTATTTCGATGCTACTACGTAGTCTATGCTGATGCCGCTGTTGGTACAGGTTTATCCTCAGTAAGGCATGGCTTCAAAATCTGAATTTTCATTGACTATTGCTTGCTGTAGTCTTCGTACACTATCATTCCCCCCGCCTCATCAGGACGTACATACACTCCTGGACCATGAAACTGTGGTGTCCATAGTTGGTACCGACATTCAGACGACGGGCACTGGCTTTGATCGTCTGGAGCTGCAGGAAAGTTGACAATGAACATTTCATACTCCATTGATATCTCTAAACCACGCACAGCTCCGGCCGTATCTGACTTCGTTGGAGGAACAGCTGGTACGTCACCTAAATCTTAAAACCGTGGATGACCCTGTGATCATTCAATGTCCTCCAGTCGGAGCCGTCCCTATGGCATCTGGTAGACAGGTAAACATCTCAGCGACACTGATCGTGTGGTGCCCTCATTTTCAATTTTAGTGTTCGTATTTACGGAGCGTTCGAAGTGCTCGCATCTGGTGCAGTCACACTTGTGGACGTTCCTGGTTTCGGGGATGCCAACAAAACAAGGTTTGTAACGCTGTAGATATTTATTTATTTGCACTGATAGCATCTTCGCAGAACTAAGCGTACTAAGGAGTACTTGAAAAATGTTGAAGTAGTAATACTAGGTTCGAAAAGCGAGATGAATAGTTTCATCTTAACACTAATATTTGTATCAGTGGCAGACATCAAGCGTGCAGCTGATGACCAGGTAAGACAGACGAATATACTGATATAATTTGACTTGTCAATTCCATCGCTAGGCCATGCACATCTACTTTGAGAAATTGTAAGTGCTCACAACTTCCAGGAACTGTATGCCCATGTGTCACAGCTTGCATCAAATGATCGCAATAGATGGCCGCGTAGAATCGCTGTTGATCTTGCTTACCGGAGCGGACGTATGTCGCCGTCGTTCCCTCCGTCCATGTACCTCACACATTTATACTAGATACGAATCAATGAGGATCAGTTGCATCATCTTGGTTCAAACCAACGCCAGATAATTCAGAACATGTGCCAGGTACATATGCTAGGTTAAGTCAACATCAACTTTACGGCACTTATGCATGCAGTAGGAGATTGACCGTCTCAGCGAAAGCCTGGATGAGCAAGAAAAACAATTAAACATGTTCTTTCTCGAGTTCTACATGGCTCCGAAAGATGGTCCTGAGTTTGTGGGACTGTCGGAGCGTCTATACTCGACCAGAGAAATGGTTTGACATTCATTTAGTTCGAGTACATGAATGGGTCTGACCTAATTTTCGATCCAGAAAGACCAGACAACCAGACAGCTTCAACTGGCAAAAGCTACCAAAGACACATACATTGCAGTGCGTATACCTATTCGGTGTCTTGATATTACTCATGAGCATTTGGTCAGCACCAACGATCTGCTCGGGCACGAAATGTCTTTCTGGAGCTCTATCGTCAAGTGTACTGTAGTATTAAGCAGGTATGTAGATCAACTTTCTGCGATGTAACACAGTCAATTCTTCTTTTATCAGGACTCTACCTGTCAACCTCCTTCGCTACCTATTTTCTGCATTGGAAGCATGGACTACACCCAACTTTTGGTGACGAATAAACGACACCGAGCTCCGGTGGTTTTTACTGATCTCGAAGATGTTTGTCTCACCTCTGGCTAATCGAAATATTATTGCTGATAATCTTCCGAGTCTAGACTGGTATTCCGCAGTTGTGTCGTTACATTCACGATTTTGGTTGCAAGAAAGCGATCTCAGATATCAATGCTCACGCGCACAGGTCCACTTTGCTGTGGGAATCAATTGAGAGCTACTTTCTTTCTTCACGGCGAGATTCGAGGCTCGCAGCCTATGAGGATGCAGCAAGAGGTCTGATGGAAACTCTCAAAGATGTAAGTCATGAGCTCATTTTATAGTACGAACTTACTAATTCAAGCAAAAGACTGTCGACGAGATATGCAAAACTTCAGGAGCCAAGATGGACAACAGCATAAATGAACTGGAACAATCTCTCCGAAACGAAGCCGAAAAGGTAGGCATCAGTCGCATCACACTGTCTGCAATGACTGGTTAGTGTTCACGGAATATTGACCATACGCTAGGTAGCTGAGCGCAGTCTCGACACCATTAAGGTGCTCGGAGAGCATCATCAATGGCGCAGCTACCGTACTCTCATGCGCCGAGAGGGTGAATGGCGATCGACAGATCTCAACGAGGACCTTACCCTTGGCATATTAGAGGGTAATGCATCAAGGTTTGTCGCTTAGTGACAGTGAAGCTGCTCATCTGAATTGTCGGGAAAGTGTGTGGCACAGGTTATTTAACGATTTTCTGAAAACAGAAATCTATTCACTTGTTGTGGTAAGCACCATGGCGCACCGCGCACGATTTACGACCTATTGACTTGATTGAAGGATATCTCGGATCGTTCCAATGAGACAATCAGAGCTATCAGTAAGTATTCTACTCCACGGATGAAGCAACCCAAATGTCAACCTCATTTCTGTGCAGAGAATCGAGCCCAACGAACAACAGTAATCGCACCACACATCGACAATGCATGTAACTTTATACACCCATTTGATATCGTCAATCATGCACGAGACCAGTACATGTCAGCCATTTTGACAATGCAACGGTAAGGTCTTCCGCTGTCGTCACGATCTGTTTACATATCGACCGTGTCATCGCAGGGACTTTTGTGGGTCCTTGAAGGGACTTATGCGCGCCGCACTGGAGGACCATTATCGTTTTGTTGGAAGGGAATCTGGTGTGGGAATGTTTCAACGGATGAAGGTGGGTAAAACCCCGACTCTTTGTAAAGATCCGAAATGTTGTCTTACAATAGGCCCAGGATCTAAATGAGGAACAATTCAGTCCAAAGAAGGCTCAAGAGTTATATACTAGGCTCATTGACCAAGTCATGACAGCTGTCCGAATGGCAAGGAATAAGGGGGAAACAGCACTCGACGAAGCACTCGCCCGTCTGTATGCAATCATTGAACGTTCTCTTGTCTGTAGGTTACGCCGCCTTCAATCTGAACAGGCATCAATTGATTTTGATGCCAGGTGTGCAGGGAGATGATCAAATATGCAAGACCACACGGAGGAATATGCAGAAATTTCTCGACGAAGAGTACAGCGCACCGCTGGCAGAGGTGACGATCATTACGGATAGGTACAAAGAGCACGGCGACACAGCGCTAAGATGGTGATAATAGTAACCATATATCAATATACACATATGTAGCAGTGAGGTTGGAATCGTACATTATGATATGGTTTGGATTCAGCGCCGAGATTCACCTTTGCAAATACCCAAGATCTTAGGTACGGGCGAATAGTTACCAGTACAGATATATCAAAGTATGGGCAGCAACATGAAAAAAGCGAAATGCAGAACAAGAAAGCAGCCAGAACTCTGATGGATGACGTGTACAACACGCGCAGAGGACTCTGGGAGCGTGAGCGCGGGTGAGAGGAATGGTATGAAGTGAATGATAAAAGCATGGACAGTGAGAAAGTTTGATGTTATGATAGGTTCGTCGATCTCTGGCGCATGCGCTCCCGCGAGCATGGGACGACATATAAAGAGAATGCAGGGAGCAATCCGACGGCAATTGTGTGAACGGCTGTGGAACTAGTCCCGAACATCTGCGAAAAATCCTCAGGTGATGATCGTAGCCGGTGCTTTGCATCGTGTTGCCGAAGCTGGGAATCGGCTGGCTGTAGATTGAACATCTCGATACAAAGATGGACTGCTTACCTATATCGAAAACAACTGAAGCAATGATTATCGGTAGTCCGGGAGCAAGCTACGGAACCCACCACGAAGGTTACTAATGTGACGGCGTTCCCACCAAATCCATCTTATGACGAAGTCAGCGATGACGGTCAGAGGTCTTAAAATGATTGTATGGCCAGTGATAGCCTTGCGCAGAACTAATCCTCGGCTTGTCAGTGAGCTGTACCCGTACTACTTACATGGCAACACTGGAGCCTGCGTCGATGCATTACTATGATTCATGCGAGTGAAGGGATTTGTCGAGCATACGATTTGTCCGACATAGAAGATTCTCGGTGATTGGCATTAGCCTGACCTATGTCACGGCGAACAGATATGAAAGAAGCAAACAAACAACGTCGTCAGACGAGGAGGAGTGGAAGCTTGGATCACTGTTCGTTAGCTCGTGCGCGAGTCTATCATTCATCTAGTGACGAACCATCATGCAAAATCCGCAAACGAGCCACTGACTGGACTGGATCAACTGTGGTTGCGATGAGAAGACTGTGCAGATCCAAATCCGTCGAAGAAGTCTAATCTCAGCGTTTGTTCAGCGTTATTACTTGTACAACCATGCCTACACATAAAGTATAATCTAATGCAGTCCAATCCTAAGGTTGTCTGTCGCAAATAAAATAAAAAAAGCGTCCTAAATAGTCGGTACAATCTTCCGAATATGCGCTGGAACGAGTGCAGCAGGTAAAGGCGCAATCTTGTCAAGTGGGGCGCGTTTTGCAAGTGCCAACAACGTCAACCTCAGCTTCTTGGCTACAGGGTCCTCCTCTGCCCCATCCATATCCATCGCATCGTCCTCAACCTTCACCCCATCATTTTGCTGTACCTTCCGGTCAAGCTCCTCTAGCGCTTGAACGGCACACTCCAATGCCTGCTCTAAGACTGCAGGACCCTCGGGAATTCCGAGGTCACCTAAACCAGCTTTCTCCAACTCATCCGGAGTTCGGATAAGCGCTGCCATATCCAACTGCTCGTGTTGTAATGCCTGTATCAGACGGAACACCGTTGGCCGGAATGTGAGGCTGGCTGCCATTTGTGCTTCCATCGCTGGTGACAGAGGCTCTTTCAAGACTGAGTGCAGATATGCCGCTGTGGTGCAAAGTAGCTCGTGCCGGCCACGAGTGACGACATCAACTAGATGTTGCTCCACGTATCGGGCCACGGACGTGCCAAGGGGGTGGGTATGTTCCGTCTGGTGCTGTGTCACGTAAGCGGTCGAACAACTTCGGGAAAGTAATGAAGGATGACTCACAGAAATCTCTTCTGGCGGGCGAACAAATTCGGCTATGCTTCTAACGTAGGCGAAGCCATTAACTCCACCGTATACCACGTCTCGTACGTAGTCCCATGCCTCCTCGGCTTTCTCATCCGTCCAGTACTCGCTGTCAACCCCGGCTTTCAAACTTCTTGTAATGGGGCGGTTCTCAATACTGGCTCGTATAGACGTAGCCAGTCTCTCTTCGGAACATGCCGACGCACCTAACTCTGCCCCCAACACCGCAAAAGAACCAAAATCAGATGGAAATGGATCGCGTTGGGACTCTGTTGACTGAGGCTCTTCATCTTCTTTCTCTTTTAGTTTTGCCCGTGTTGAAGCATTGCGGACAATCGTCCAATGCCTGCGTCGTGGTGTGGATTGCGAAGTTGAGGCCGCAAGAGTGGCTAGCGTTGGAGACGGACGTGTGGAAGGCACATTAACTGGCCCTGGAAAGAGGGGTTGCGCTGTATCATCTGTTCGAAGAGAAGGGTAAAGTGGATTAAGTTGAGGTTTAGATAGCGATTCAGGCACCAAGACGTTGAGGAGGGAAAACGGATCTTCCACTAATATATCGTTAGAAATGTGCAGCACGTATGAGTAGAAAGTTTCGCACTCTCTGTGTAGTCGAGACTACCGTCATGAAGATGGGGCAGGCCCTCCTTCTCAATTCTCAGGCGTTCTTTTTTAGTTCTATAACGCTTGCCTTGACACGAAGGTAACATTAGAAACTTTGACTCAAAATGCTGCTCCGAAAATAATACCTTTGATTTTCAGCGCAACCATCATTTTTGCCCAGTCAGAACCAGGGGGAAATGCCCCAACACCTTCCTTGGAGCCAGGAAGTCTCCCTTCTGCATCAATGCCCTCTGAGATACCCGCCGATGCACCCTTCTTGTAAGGTCCTCGAGGCCCACGCCTGATATAGTGTTGGGGAACAGAAGACGGGGCGGGCGACGCGGCAACTTGACTCCCTTCAATCTCTCTCGGAGTGGATGTCGTGATATGATCGTCGTCCTCATCAACATTCAAAGCAGCATCCTCATCCTGCTCCACATCAATGTTCCAATCCGTCTCGTATTCAATCACATGCGCAGATGCCTTGGCGATATGGTCGAGTCCCCATGCTTCAAGGCGTTCCGCTTCCGTGTGATAGATCGTTCCGGGAGGATTGAATATTTTGGCATTGTTGACAACTAGGCGGAAGTCTGTCTGAAGAAAGGGAAAAAATGTAGAGTTCAGCTCGTGTCGCGTGATGCCCCCTCTGCAAGTGTTCCATCCAACCATGCAGTCTAGCCACCTTGTTTCTTTAAAATTGTTTGTGTGAACACTGAATTATCTGAATCGCAAGACCGTATGGAAGGCGTGGAGACGACCCACTGCAGCAGGGTTGAGGTGGAGTATTACTCACAGTAAACTCTTCCAATGAACGGTACTTTCCCCTGGCGACCTTCGTAGACATCGTCCCAAGATCCATAGGATGTTTAATCAGTTCGGCGTATCCTTGAACTCGTGACGGATCCACAGGGGAAATAAAAAATGCATAATCATCCTTCCTGTAATGTCACACATCCATCAGTATGCGCATGTAACAAAACACCCCTCTCACAAACAGCGACTCACTTCTTCAACTGCCCAATCAGCTTCGCCAATACCTCCTTCAATGGCTTGAGCTTCATAGGCCTTGGCGCTTTCTTCATCTCTGCATCCTGCATGGAACTAAGGTTTTTCAGTTTTGACTTCTTTCCCATCTTTGCGGCCTTGATGGCTTTGAGCGAGGGCAAGACAAGCGTAATTCCAGATGGAACATGACCGTTCTGCCTAGTTCCGACAGCTGATTGTGACGTGGAGGCACCATCTTCATCTGCTGCAAAAGAGTCGAAATCGTCCATGCTCGAACAGTGGGTGTGTTGATTATGTAATGGTGCCCGAGATAAGCAGGGACGATGATCTAAATCTTAGCGCGGTTGGCGAGTATCGTCCATATGGCTTGTCATCGATACGTCGATGCATTTCTGGTTTCATACACGAGTCGACTCATTCGTGTTTCAGGGTGGGTTTCTATTTATGCCGTATCGTTTTTTACCGAATCGTCCGTGTCCATCGCCAGGTAACGACTTCTTCTTGCATGCAAATTCTACTTATTCCCGCACTAGTGAATTATTTCAAAGAGGTCGTTTATGGCTGGGGGATTCAAACGAACCTCCTGCTAAATTAGCGGAGGTTTGCGGTTTATATAGGTGGTATTACACCTCTGGGTCTAGGCGAGGTGACCGTCAAACACTGAATAATCCCACTTCATTATGCGGTTACCGCGGAACCTATGGGATCTTCGTCCGTGTCGATTTGGCTTTTCTCACCCCAGCTCCACAGCAGTACTGGCACGAGGCTGCGGATGCCGTGTGTTGTTCTGCTATAGGTGCGATGTGAATTTCAAAACCATAACGCTCGACCTCAATTAATATTTTACTATGACAGTTCATTTTATAATCAGCGCGGAAACCTATTGAAATGGCCGCGGAGTACCCCGAGCGAAACCTCAGGTCGTTACTTTCAAACGGAATATAATTAACGCGCCACCGCAATCGGTTTCAAATTCCAACGTTGTGGTGGAGGCGCTCCTCAGGGTTGATGATACTTAAATTTTCCACAGGTTGATCTTTGCATCGTGGCGCAGTAATTTTACGGGGAGATTGCCGTTGATTAACTATCAACATTGTCCCTGCATAAGCCTCATGCTTGACTATTTTTTGGGCGTCAGGCTGTATCTGGGTTCGAGTTGGATCCGTTCTCATCGTCTTCGGACTTGGCATCGTGACGCACGTTGCAACGCTTCACACCGGAGCGGTGAATTCGCGGCTATCGAGGTTTGGGTAACTACGTATGAGTGCGCAAAGGAACGAGATTACCTTGGTTAGGCATACGGCGGCGATTGTTTACATAGAAGGTGAGGCGATGAGCTGTGCATGACTCACATGTCATGATGAAGTGTATACGACTGCGTCACGACGAGTGAGACATATATGAGAAAGTAGATGAGGGTGCCGACGGGTGCCTTTGGAGGTGTAGACTATGTATTTTAATGTTATGAATGTCATGGTGATTAGTTGTATCGTGGCATCGCGGACTGGAGTGGATTAAAGTTAATCGCGTGGGGTATCGGACGATTACGGGATAGAATTCCCATGGACTAGAGTGAAATGAATACTTCTCGATATCATTTTCACAGCCACGGAGTTTAAATGAGGAATTAATGGACCTTTAATATGAGCCGAAATAGGATTGTTCCTGAAGAAAAAGCATGTAACTTTTTTTTATTGGTAAGAAAACGTTGCCGGGTGGAGGCGTTCGGGAATGACACGTAAGGAAATCGGGGATATATACATAAACTACCTTTACAATTGTCAAATTCTCAAGTTGACCGTAACCCGACCCATTCATTATCTCTCTCATTTCAGCTTCCAAGGTTGTCCATGTGTTCTTAATTTCACAACTAACCAACACCTTTTTTCATTCATTTATTTCGTTTTATTCAATGTCTACTCCGACGACGGCTAATATTCCATCAAACTGTCATACGCCCTCTCCGATTCCTTCACGACGCATTCAACACGAGCATCGACTTCCTCATCACGATACCAACAAACGTACACGAAGGAGCAACTCAGAAAATATGACTGTCGAACAACCTTCTTCCGCCTCTGACTCTTCATCACAAAGTGGTATGGCAGACAACGAAACAGAGCCAGAACAACAGTCAGAACTATCTTCTCAAACCGCTCCAGCTCCTAAGAAGAAACGCACACGCACTCTCACGACTCCGCACCAATCTGCTGTCTTACACGCACTCCTCGCACAGGTATATTTCTTCGCTCACAAACCAACCTTATCAAGGCGTCTAATCGTTTCCTTTAGTCTCGCTTCCCGACAACAACAATGCGTGAGGAGGTAGGCCGCCAAATTGGTCTCAGTGCTCGCAAAGTCCAAGTATGTAACATGCTCATGTGAATATCATACCTTGCTCACAAATCTTCATGACAGATCTGGTTCCAAGTCAGTTCTTCCAGCTTTTTTCCGTACTCTTTTGTTAAAACTCATATCGATTCGTGATAGAATCAGCGCCAGAAAGCCAGGCGTCCCCAGAGTGATTCTGCACCGTTATCTCGTCCAGCTCATTTTGGGCCCTTCCCAGGCGCTCCGCAATCAACTTCTTCCTCCCATACAGCTCTTGATGTTGGTATGGCGGAATCATTCCCCGACATCTCAGGAGCTTGTGCTCCGCGGAACCCCGTGCCTAGATCAGGTCCGCCACTTGATCCTGGGCTTTCAGGTCCTGGTATACCCGGACGGTGCACGTCACCCTACCCCACCTCTTCAGAAGAGTATCCCCGCATTGCAGCGAGTCCCGACTCCACCTCATCAATGCAAAACCGCAGCTCTCGCGGCCTTGAGGACTTTCCCAGCCTCACGCTACGCGAACCTGTTCCCCGCATCCTTGCGTCACGCTCATTTTTAATGCACGAGGGCGCACAGTCCCCTCCCTCCTCGCGAGTGCTCCCACCCATTCACTTTAGTGCCTTGGAATCACGCATCAGTACTGACCCTTACGTGTCACCAACGTCCTCACTACCTCCCTCTCACCCATCTTCTACCAGCATTATGCACCAACACGAGCCCACACGCCACACAGAGCGCACCTCCACAGTGACAGGCATCCCGCCTCCTTTCGCACTGCAACCCCAGCCACAGTGGGATCCGAATAGCTTTGCGCCATTCACCCGCCCGGAGTTCGCTTCATTTTCGAGTCCATCAAGGTCTGGGAGATTCCTCTCCTCTGAATCTCGTGATCGCTTTGCTCCCCACGTCTCCCCAGAATTGCACAACACAAGGGAATATCATCCATTCTCAGGCGAGCGCCAGCTCACCTCACCCTCGGTTCTGCGTCCGTTCAACACTTTCCGTGATATAATCGATCCCAGAGGGTACCCTGCACGCGAGTCCTCATCTAAAGACGCCAGCTCCAAGCGCTTAGACGATGACGAACCCCGCCGGAACCGTTGATAATCTCTTTCCCCACCTGTGCATAATGCTGACGCTGACGCTTTTGCGCTCATTTCGATTCACGATTGAAATATTCACGCATTCCATGAAGAAAAAAATGATGAGTTTCCCTAGCCAGCCCCGATATACCATGCTCGTTCCTTACCGCAACCACCGTACAAAAGTACAACTTTTAATCACTCGTTTTTTTCTCCGCGCTCTCGTTCGTTTGCGTTATTGTTGTCTGTTCGATCGTTGCCGCACACCCTTTTTATCCATATCATCTCTCCTGTCTTAATCGTCTATCCCTACGGAATTCCGTCATACTAATCTCAGTACAGCCTTTATAACCACTGTTCTTTTACCACTTATATGTCATTTTTTCGAGCGCTTCCCCATCTTCACAGAACTATCTCTATTACCACTATCTTCAGCATCTTGCCAAACAATACATTTAACTTTGGCATACCGAACTCCATAGTTCAACCAACGCTACCGATTTGATACCTTGCAGATGCCAGCTACCGATGCTCAATTTAAACCATTAATGCTAATTCATTACCCGGTGCGACTCTGAGAAAGTACTATAGATCTAGGCGTACGCGGTATAGTACTACTACTTCCAGGAAAAGTTAAACACGGCTGTGAACGGGAGAATTCCGTTACGCGCGACATCGTGCTGCGATCCATGCACCAAGATATCTTGTGAAAAAATATATGCAATCATATCAGGTCCAAGATCAATGGAACCATCCACTAGCTGGGTGAGGATGTACCCCACGGTCTTGCGACTAATGCCCCCGTCACCCTCTTCTCCCAATCTATGCAAAATAAATGAATTACAATTCAATCACAGTGCCATTGGAACTGCTTTTGATCGCCGCAAGACGGACGCGTAATAAGGCCCGGGTTCGCAGCCTCGTCTCCAGCGCAGAAGCTTCCTCACCCCCGGGAGGACGTCTCAACGGGGGATCTACAGTCAACGACGCAGAGTTTGAGATCGGGGTTGCAACATCCCTCTGAGCCAGCTGTTGCTCCCCTTCAAGTCTCTGCAACAACACTGCCCGCATATCTGTGGAAGTGCGTGCTGATGGTGCGGTTGTTCTGTTCCTATATTCATATGTCGCGACTTCCCGATTGCTACGCCGGATATGCTCCGCTACATCCAAAAGGATATCGACGCGATTAGAGTTGTGCGGCACTGAAATAGGGTTTAGATTTTGGGGTAGTCCCGATGAAGGGGCGGGATGCGCGTCGACGCTTCTAGGGTTGATGACGAGGCACGGCGATGTCTTGGTGCGCTGTTCTTCTTTACCTTTGTTTCTGTATTTATCTGTGCATCCGCCCGGCGTACCGCACGGACAAGCGATGGTTTCCTCTCCAGCTAACGTGTTCTCTTCATCGGTGCATTTAGCGATAGAATCGGAAAACAAGCTCCGGATCCTTTCGCGTTGATGCCCTGCCACCGACGTACGTTCTTCCCCGAGAGGCATTGATACATCCGAGCGCCGCTCGAGAGAAGGATGAGAAGACAACGAAGCAGGCGGCGCATTGGCAGGAAGGTTCGACAGCTCCGAAAGAAGGACAGGCGTACCATCACCACTACCGCTCTCATCACGGGCATCTTGGTGTCCTGATGGATGAGGTAAAAATTCGGGAGCGACATCGTTCTTCCGTGCGGTTACGCCTGCGAGATGCTTGTTTCTCGATGGTGTGGGTTGGGAGAGATGAGCCTGGACTGATGCTAGTAAAGTGCGGTTTCGAGGAGGACGACCGGGCGTGCTTGGGCGTTTACGCGACGTAGGAGCTACAGGCTCTAGATCGATGTCCATCTTATCAGCAGCATCTACTGGAACATGAGCCGGTGCGGGGAGGACAAGGGAGGGTCTAAGATCGAACTCTACAGGCGTATTGAACTTCCGATTCCCGGGGCTATATGATTCCGCTGTCTCTTTGGAATCGATGACAGCGTTCGGCACAAATTCTCCTGAAATGCGTGGTAGCGTGCTACACGGGGTATGTTCACTCTTGGCAAGAGGTGTGTTAAGACCTTCTGGTTCTTTTCCTTTTGCCTTTGCAGAAGTCGTCGGCTGCTCCTGAGTGTTGTCAAGGTGACTCTGTCGATCATTGGGGGTATCAGGTATATCTCTACGCTCGCTGACGCTGTGAGTTCGTCGATAGTTCCTGCGATCTTGGGAGAGATAGTCTGGAGAGCTTTCTTGAAGGTGGGTTGCAGGAGGAGTTCTTCTGTGCTCAGGATGTCGGGTTGGGGAAAGAGGTTGAGATGACGGAGATTGAGATCGGAACCGGTGATGACGGTGATGGGGCGACCGTGATCGAGAACGGGAATTATAACACCACCGATTCTCTCTTTCCTGCTCGTGGGGCGGAGGATCTGGGGAGGTATCATACTGCCTAAATTCAGCGCGGATCCCCGAGTTCGTTCAGAGAAAGGTCACACCTGCACCAGATTGTCATAAATCGATAGATCACGGCCACTCCGCATATAACAGTATATCTCTAGGACCAAGTTAGAAATACAGAACAGAGTTACATATGGATGAGAAGAAACTACTGACCATGTGCAAAATGTTCGGCGTTCGGGTGCCTCTGGCCCTCGATATAAGAAGTGTCTAGATCTAGGAACTCGGAGAGAAGTTTGACGGCAGATTCAGCTCGCATGTCTATTGATTTCATGAGAGAAATGATAAACGTCGTGAGGAACTAGAACATATGTCAGTGATGCGAGTGAGACGCAGAGTAGCACACAAACGACTACAATAACACGTACCTCAACATCAAGATTTTGCCAGACGCGTAGTTCACGACGGAGAAAGATGGTGGCTCGACTTATCATGTCTGGAGATGCTGCAAACTGGGCTGGACTGGGATAAGGACGATACCGGGTGAATGAGTTAGACGCGACATGCTGGGCGAGATGAGACGCGTGTGTAAATGCAAGAAGAAGCACATACCTTTGCATAAAGATGACTTTGGTACACCCAACGTCTTCTGGCGATTGCTCGTTCAAGTTCATCAGCGTCGTGACGATCCCTGCGGCCCCAGTAGCGATTCCTACGTGCCCGTCGGGCAACTCGTACACGAGATTCCCCCGTGGGTAATAACTGTGGTGACGAGGAGCGTGGTGGGGGCAAATAATGTTTTTGATAATCGAACTGCGAGCGTATATGATGTATAAGATATTCACCGATCAACTGGGAGCACAATGGACACTTTTGAGATTGCTCTAGAAAACATGGTCACCAATTGCTGGAGTAGAAACGGAGCGCTGGGCTAACCTGCCCAAATCGAAATGCATTCAAAGCAGAACTCATGGGAGCAAGTTGGAATAACAGATCGGTCGACCAAGGGTTGCAGACAAATGACGCAGTGATCATGACCTAGGTCTTCATCATTCAAAGTCAAAGGGTCATTTGACAGCGGCGGAGAGGTCGGAGACGACTCGAGTTTAATGCGCTTAGAGCTAGGCCTGGTAGGGCTGGCGCTCATTCCAGGGAAAGTACTAAGTAGTACGAGTTGAGTACGATTCTACGAGCAATTATCAGACATTCACCGAGCAGGAAAAGCCCCGGGAATGAGTTGCTATCCTTACATAATCACGTACACAGATTCACACTAACTTACAGTTACGACACTGGCTGCTCTCAGAGTACATTCATCAAGGTCGGATTCAAGACTTAATTCAACATGTTGAATTCGATCATGGGACATGCACTGGATGGCAATAGTGACCTATAGAGCCCACAAGAGCCCGTAATACCCTTTCCCAAACACAATTGTGAGTTCATCACTCGACCGTCAGTTGTCAATTTCATTCAATCCTTGATCTTCTGCGCACTGGGCCGTGTTCCCCTGTAATTGACAAAACTTGTCAGGACTCGTCCAAATCTCGTTCAGAAGAACGCAAGGACAAGATGGTTCATCACTGATCAGCCCTCTTAGCAGTGACTGGATTGCGAGTGTGTTTGGTTTACAACCATAATCCGCCAGATCCACTTATACCTTCGTCTAAAGTCCCGCTGGCGAGTTTAGGAAAAAGCATCCAGAAATACGCGAGATACGACTGAAAGTGCTCATCCCAGATCTAGCTGAAAGGATCGGCAAAGTTGAAAAGGAGCTCAAGGAGCTCAAGCAGGAGGTTGATGAAGTGAGTGCATATTACTATCATAGGATCTCGGTTCAAATATTGACAACTTTGCTGTAGAACCGTGAAAGAATCCTGAAACTCGAACGGCGGACCCTAGTTAACAATGACTTCCATTTTCTATCTGTAGAGCATTGATCGTCCATTGTGCTCCCAATTGATTGGTGAATAATGATGTCATACACCATATATGCTTGCAATTTGACAACCAACAACATCATTTGTGCTCCTCGTCACCACAGTTATTTTCAACGGAGGAATCTTGGGTACGAGTTGCCTGATGGGCACATAGCAGGAATCATCGCTGGGGCCGTCGGTTACTGACTTTCCTCATCTCCGAGTTGTCTCCGAGTCTAATACCATTCTACTTTTATTTTTGTATGCGCACTAGTCTTCTCCCGTTGACCTCCTTGCAATGCACCAGAAGCAGTGAGCACAGAACAAAATTAGTTACTTACCATAGAGGGAATTCATCTAGCCGTATGGCGCGATCAATATTCAACGTTCCATACTGCTAGTGCATTAAGGCTACGGGCTTTTAGCCTGCGTACATAAACCCGCTTATTATGTAGTATCCACCTCGGAGTTCCTGCATCTCCTTCCACCCACCGAATACGCTCTAATTTCGCTCGGAGCCACCGACAATGTGTCAGCCCTCACGTGATGTGTCAACTATAATGAATTGAGCCGAGCGGCACCACGCTTCCCCTCGGACCCACCCCAGATTTTGTGACAGGCTTGTTCCCAGACTGTCCACATCATTGATGTACAGCTAGACTTTCTGGCGAGGTTGACATCCCGGCACTTTCCGAACAACCACTTGGGCGCTACAGATTCAGATACTGCCATGCTTGACTCGAGCATCTCTTCAGAGCACTGAACGCACTGGTTGAACCTAATCTATCGATGGTCAGTCACATTTACCTTCTTCCTACTATCAGATCTGAGGTGAACTGCTAGGCAACTGAATCATCCCCACAAGTGCCAGATCATGTCACACCTCCCACACAGTCCAATACCAACACTTTGCCAGCTGAGACCGTCGAATTTGCACACCGAATATTTGAAGCTGCGCGGGGGGGAAATACAGAGCTCATTCTTCAAGCAGTTGACAAGGGCTTGCCGGTCAACCTTACAAATGAGAAAGGTGCGTCCGAGTCATCGGCGACATATGTCCCATCCCCATGAATGACGTACGACACGTTCATATAGGAAACACATTATTGATGCTCGCAGCATACGCAGGCCACGTGGAATTGACAAAAGGACTTCTGCAACGGAAAGCAGATCCAAACAGGCTCAACGATCTTGGTCAATCTATGATCGCGGGTGCTGTATTCAAGTCGCACGATGAGGTTGTGCGTGTGCTGGTCGAAGCGGGCGCAGATCCGAGAATAGGCAAACCCACCGCAATAGAGGCAGCTCATATATTTGGTCGGAAGGAGTTGATGGAAGTACTGGGTGCAAAGCAGGGTGACATCGGCATTGATGTGCCCACCCCTCTTAGTGCACGTCCCGAGAAGTGATCACGCTTAAGTCAATCTGAACGTTGCGATAGATAACCTCTGCTACCCATTCAGATCGATCGTGGCAAGTTCATAGATATTAGGCATCAAAATAAAACAACTCTTGTAAAGTAGACGAAACCATCCATTGCTAAATCGTGCCCATCTTGCAGCGTGCGCGCGAAGGATGACTTGGATAACAAAATAACGCGAATGTGGTACTAGTAACAGCTAGCCTGCGGCATAACTTCAAGTACCTGGGAATAGGCACCGTGACCGTCTCGTCGATGTTGTTATGAAACAAGAGAGGGTCTAAGACCGGGCTCTACAGGCGTATTGAACTTGCGATTTCCGGGGGTATATGATTCCACTGTTTCTTTGGATTCGATAACAGCGTTCGGCACAAATTCTCCTGAAATGCGTGGTGGAGTGCTACTGGAGGGATGTTCACTCTGTTATGACCTTCTGGTTCTTTTCCTTTTGCCTTTGTAAGCTTCGTCAGCTGCTCCCGAGTGTTGTCAAGGTGACTATGTCGGTCATTCGAGGTAAGTATCAGGTATATCTCGACGCTCGCCGACTGCGCTGTGAGTTCGTCGATGGTTCCCGCGATCTTGGGAGAGATAGTCTAGAGAGCTTTATTTGCGGGAGGAGTTCTTCTGTGCTCAGAACGCAGGGTTGGGGAAGGAGGTCGAGACGACGGAGATGAGAAAGACAGAACAGAGTTACATATCGACGAGAAGAAACTACTGACGATGTGCAAAATGTTCGGCGTTCGGGTACCTCTGGCCCTCGATATAAGGAGTGTCTAGGTCTAGGAACTCGGAGAGAAGTTTGACGGCAGATTCAGCTCGTATGTCTATTGATTTCACGAGAGAAATGATGAACATCGTTAGGGACTAGAACATATGTCAGAGTAGCACACAAGCGACTACAATACACGTACCTCAACATCAAGGTTTTCCAGACGCGCAGTTCGACACGACGGAGAAAGATGGTGGCTCGACTTATCGTGTCTGGAGATGCTGCAAACTGGACTGGGGTAGTAAGGACGATACCGGGCGAATGAGTAAGACGCGACATCATGATGCTGGGCGAGATGAGACGCGTGTGTAAATGCAAGAAGAAACACACCTTTGCATAAAGATGACTTTGGTACACCCAACGTCTTCTGGCGATTGCTCGTTCGAGTTCATCAGCGTCGTGACAATCCCTGCGGTCCCGATAGCGATTCCTACGTGCCCGTCAGGCAACTCGTACACGAGACTCCCCCGTTGCCAGTTGGCAATAACTGTGGTGACGAGGAGCGTGGTGGGGGCAAATAATAATCGAACTGTGAGCATATATGGTGTATAAGATATTCACAGATCAACTAGGAGCACAATGGACACTTTTGCGATTACATGCATACAGGAGGAAAATAGAAGTTGGAGACTTGGTGCGCTTGCACTGCTTCTGATGACAGTAGGTACTCATACATGAATATTATGACTAAGGAGGCACGCTGCCCGTTTGGTAAGTCCTGGCTTCGACAGCCGTGATGGTTACACTAAGTATAATCGCATGGATCACGAGTGCAACTATCGCGGCTGTCGAAGACCATAAGGTAACTATCTGTCGAAGACCAGGACTTACCAAACGTGCGATTTTGTTGCCCAGGCGGCGGAAGCTATCCACCGATGTGTTTAGAATAGTTCGTCAAAACAATTCTCAACAAATTGGGGAATAGTATCAGGCTATAATATTATAGTGAGACAAGACAAGCGGGATGAACGAGACAGTACATACCTCAGCGTTAGGATGGCTTCAGATGACAAAGTGTCACCCCTCCCTGACGCAGCCACCGCAATAGCTCATAGATTCGGTCGGAAGGGGTTGATGAGAGTGCTGGGTGCAAAGCAGGGTGACATCGGCACTGATGTGCCCACTATACGCGCTAGTAAGAAGCTAGTGCTCAGTAGTGTTAGGAAAAAATAAGTACTGAGGTGTCAACGAGAGACGCGACGATATATATGTACCTGCGGAGATGCTTAGGTAATGTAACACCGGAGGATCGACGAGCGGAAGTGCCATAAGGCGCAGAAGTCAAGAAGCAACGGACAGTATGGTACCGGTGGTGTGATCAAGATAACGAGATAAAGGAAAAAGGGAACGAAGAGTCTCACCCACACCTCTTAACGCACGTCCCGAGAACTGATCACGGTTAAGCCAGTTTGAACGTTGCGATAGATAACCTGTGCTACCCATTCAAGTTCATAGATATTAGGCATCAAAATAAAATAACTCCTGCAAAGTAGACCAAACCATCCATTGCTAAATCGTGCCCATCTCCTTCCCGAGAATCTGCAACGCCTTCCTCGCAAGTGTTCTTGCATCTATCTCCATTGCATCCCCACCCTTCTCCAGAGCACCGATATGATGCCGTAGAACATTGCCTCTTCTCTCCTGGTTGGTCTCGGGTGGCGAGGAATTCATAATCACCCATGTCGATGGCGTCTTTCGAGGGATAGAAGCGATTTCACACAACACCGAATAGAAATAGAAGATATGAGCGACTGGCGACCGTTTCACCACATCTGCAATGAGTGCAGACGGTGAAAGACTGGCATCAACAGCTGAGCAGACGTTCAGCGCAAATCAAATTATAGAGAAGAGGAACAAGTACCGGGTTGAGAATCACTAAACTTCGATGGCGACTCTGACAGTGCGGCCCACAGGGTTCCTGACCAAAGCTGTAAATCCAGGACCTTGCGAAGTACATACAACAGTTCGTCTTCACGAGCCCTGTCAAAGTTGGTTCAGCGACAGAAAATAATGCGACATGATCACAATTTACCTCGGGAAAGGCATATTTCCGCGAAGAGCCTCATCAGCGACATAGCTCACCATAGTGGTTTTGCATCGATCAAGTAAGGTCGGTAGACAAAGTGCAGCAACTCGTTTCCTTGAAGACTCTTGATCTAGTAGAACAGTTAGCTCTGGAAATGCGCGCAGAGTGATTGGTTTACCGCTTGTAACATTAGAGCATATCAAGAACAGAAGATCAAAACACCAAAACGAAAATCGCTCCCTCGAAACTAGGACCCCGGGGGCAGTTGTTCCGATGTCGAGGTCCACTTTTTCAAAGTCGTGCGAGTCCCGAGAGTCGTCTGACACATTCGCAGTATCTGTTGAGGGCGAATCAGGGCGTGAGGGATCCATGCTTGACTTGTACAACTGGCTGCCCTTGTGCAAGATCTTGGCAAACTGTGCAATGAGGTGATCAGGGACTCTTGTGTCTCCCAAATGTGGCACGAGATCAATCTCCAATGAGCTGATGAGAGACAGGTCGAAGTTTTCCTCCGCTTCCTGATCTTCGAGTGAGAAACTCTCTGTCGCAGTGCTGCAAGCAAGTTAGTCGTGGGGTGCAAGAGAATGACAGAACGACAACGAGAGAAGGATAAAATGCGCACCAGTCAGCCAAGATGCCACCCCGAAAGACTTCAATAATCTGTCGCCATATGCCCTCAATTCGTGTATCGGATATACCTGTATTTCATGATTAGATGAAGTCAACCAGATCGTTGACTACGTACGATCGCCGAATGTTGCCATCCTTCTGACCGAGTCAGTGACTATACGGAGGAAACTTGTTGTAGCAGTCTTCCACAGAGGAGGATCTTTGCCAAACTTTGATGGAGCAGGACACTCGTACTTTAGCTTTATCGGTATTGAATAGGCCTGAGCACGAAACCAAATGAGCATTCGAAAATCAAGGAAATCATCAATGACACATACCGAGAAGATAGCTTCCAAAGTCCCATCTTCATAGATCTCGAGCTCATCCTTGAAGCGCATGTATAAGTCAACGATAAGCGGCATGACCTTCTTGGACAACGCAATGTACGTGACTTGTTTTTGAGACGATGCCGCAATAGGCGTTGCCGGGGAGACGGGAGACAAGATGGGCACATGAAAAGCAGCCAGAAACGGAAGTGTGCTGAATTCCGAGAGATCTCGTAAGATGAGAGATGGAATACCAGATCCCGTTAAGTTAATATCCGCGATGGCGTCCAAGACCACTACCTGTCATGTTAATGAGACGATGGTGTTCAGTGAATACTGAACATTCACCTACCTGAACGGGTGACAAACCATCAACATCTGGGCGGTAGTCCGTCGAGTCAGGATAAGTAAGAACACCTGTGCATGGTTCAGGGAAAGGGACGACAACAGAAATAGGGAGACATGCCCTTGAGGATTTCCATCAGACGATTGAGGCGCTGAAGCGGCCATTCCTTCTTCGTCTGGGTCAGACTAATGGAACGTGTGCTCCGTATGACGTCGACAAGAGCAACCAAACTCTCCTGAGTAAATGCCCGGTGGTGCTGTGTCGTATTCGTACTCGGAGAGAGCTGGGATCTCTCACCCTGGAGAACCATGCTCCCTATGTCACTGCACGTTATCCATACGCATTCCCAAGCTTCCGACACTTTGGCTTGCAGAGAGGCGTCTGCGCCAGAAAGCGCTTTCACCACTTTCCCCAAACAAAGTAATGCAGGCGGACTCAAGTTTCGACGGTCCAAGGATACGGTATCGTGAATGTGGGTAACAAACACGGACCATGCTTTTGAGAAGGATTCCAGATGCATGATCTTGACGACTAGGAAATCGCTGATAATAGATCCAATAGACTGCAATGCGAGACTCTTCGATTCGTCCCATGCATGTTCGGGAGACTGCGCCGCCAGACCAGAGTTCAGCAGGGCTCCGGGCTCAAAGGCACTGCGTCGGGTTTCGATAGATATTGTGTCGAGTAGCGGGAATGTGATCTTCCATATGCAGTCATTCCACGTATCCAAAGTAAGCGTGGCGCCGTAAAGTTGCATTGCACGGAAAAGGGTCTGAATGGCGCCTACACGAACATCGTGCCTGGTGTCAGTACAGAGACCTAGAACTTCCAGCAGCAGACACATCCACAGAGCGCTATATTCCGGTTCCATCTCTGCATCCTTCCGCTTTGCCTGGATCGAATCCGACACACTCCAGAGAAGGCTTTCTGCGGCAGTAAGCGCAATGTTCGTGTCGGCTTGTCGACCGAATTGTCCAAGGGTTTTGATGCAAAGCCGCAAGTCTTCGGGGGATAATACAGACACGGAGTCACAGACAAGTTTGAGGGACTGGAAGGCGATCTTCACCAGTGCTGTGTAACCGCGGTCGCTAACATACCCCAGAGGCAGTGGCTTTAGACGGGGCGTCTCTTGAAGCGATAGCGTGCTGATGGAATCAACCGACTGAGATCTGGAGAGAGCTGCGGGTTTACAGATGCTCCCTAGCATCTCAAAAATACTGCCCCACCCGACGATAAAAGTGTGTCCGGACGCTTGTAGAATTTGGTGCAGGGTCTCTAATCCCATTCGCCGGAGCTCAATATTCGTGCTCGTCGCTGGGACGTCGGATGATGCGGGTACTATCTGTTTAGATAGAACGTCGAGAACGCGACGCTGAACTTTAGCCTGCAGGTCTCCAGTGGATGACAAGTTACGGGGGACCACGGTAAGAATTTCGTCGAGGACGCGTGCCGCCTGCACTCGTATTGACTGCGGTGCTGAGGAGAGACCCATGACCCACAGAAGATGATTTGTAGTAGTGTTCCATGCGACCTCAGGTGCACGATAGATGAGGCGATGGAAGTTCAGCATCGCTACTGAACCCAGCCGCTCGACACCGAAATCACCCTGACGCTGAGAAGATGTTGAATTGTGACGCACAAGGATCAACTCTGACTTACCAGAGTGCGCGGCAGATGAATTCCGCTGACCCGCCTTCTATGAGGAGAAACCGGTACAGGACTCAAGGAATCCTCCGACTCAGTCAGCGTGCTCCCATCAGATTGCATCCCAACCATCTCTGAGCTAAGTTTGCAGAGCGCGGTGACAAAGTCCTGAAAAGCTGAATCCTCCAGGTTTTTGGACGCATCGAAGAGGCGCTGCACAGCAGCAAGCACGCTCTCTGAATCGATATCCATGAGGAGGGGATGACGAGCCACTTTCCCCTGTTCAGCGGAGCTCATCGCTGACACTGATCGACTGGGTGTCATGGGTGTGCTCATCCGCCGGTTGGTAGATGCTTGCGACGCTTTGACGTTCAAGACGTAGTCCGCGTTCTGTAAAGCTTCCAGAATACCATACCAGCTCTCTCCCAGGCTGCCAGCAAGGAAAAGGGCACTGGATACCAAGACTTTGAGACATGCTAGATTTCGCTCGGAAAGTCCCGGAGCCTGGATAGGTGCTGTCAACCCCAAGTTATCTGTGAAGGAAGTTGACGTTCGTGGTGTCGGAGGTTCAACGTAGGATTCCAAGCTGGACACTACTCGCGAAGGTATTGCAAATTTGGAAAGTGAGTTGAACAATGCATCGCGAGGAGTACTCAGGGCGAGCATCCCAGCAACGTTCGTCAAAGCTTGATAGCTGCTAAGAACGTCTATGAAGAGCTCGTCTGACAGATTTGTCGAGATAATAAATGAGAGGGCTGCGAGAAGTGCAGGCCAGCCGTTCTCAACCATAGAACGCACGATGATGAGGTGCTCAGTTGCATGATCGTCCTGCGGGAGTGTGGAGAGGTCAAGAGCAGCGGGTGCGCGAATGACAGGCTCGCCAGCCGCTCGAGGACGTTGAACCATGATAGACGTGTACAGTGGTCCAGTGAATGACGCAAAGCCTTCGCATAGGGAGACAATACACTGCACAGCGAGAAGGTAAATGTATGCTTCGGGGATTGGTGGCGAGTCCGCTTTATCTAATTGATCGATGCTGGTCAGGAAAGATGGTTCAGGGCAGTCCGTGAGATGTGAAATGAGGACTGTACCATTGGAGCTTCATGGCCGAGTTCTGCACGCTTAGACCAATGCCAGACCCAATTATCCCGACTACTCCTGACACGGTAGCACTTGCAGCCGTGGCGACCATTCCAGCAACCCCACCCACATCCAGACCATAATTGGATCCCGATGGTGCAGCACTATCACCCGTATGAGAAATTCCGACCCCCATCATCTGCGCGCTCACTCCGAGTAGAGCGGGTTTCTCAGTAACAAGGCGTTTCAACGCGACTATCATAGAGCTGAAGACCTTGGAGCCTGGCTGTTGCGCATCGTAGCGATCCCATATATTTCGGACAAGCTCAGCATCGCTGCATACTCTGAAAAGAAACTTGAGTGCAAACTTTGGGGGGTCAAGCTTAAGACATACCCTCTCATTATCTCCATCGCAAGGACCCTGGTCCATATTGGTCGTGAGCCAGAATGGTCCGAATTCGACGTGTCGGAATCTTCTGAGATCATTCTTATGAGAAGCATCAGGAATACTTCAGCTTCCGTCTCTAGCTCGAATGAGAACTGCTTCAAGATCAAGAACACAACTCGTGTGCATCTCAGTGTCAACGGAAAGACATGTCTGTCGGAGAGAGATTTCAGAATGAGTGGACAGAGATGGTGTTGCAGCAACATCAAAAGCTCCGCGTGCTACGAAGAGCATTAGTATGAATTAGCTAAACGGGACTGACAAACTTGCCTTCCTGAACAGCTCGTGGTAGTTCGTCAGTACACTCTCAATTAACTCCAAGGCGAAGGTCTTATGTAGGTAGTCGAGCTTCAAGAAATTGGGTCTCTCTGAATTTGCGAGGAGACAAAGATCTTCGAAGACAGAGAATGCATCCTTGGCACAGGGCCCTAACGCTTTGGTGCTACCGTCCGGAAGCGTCGCCTCAGACAGCTCCAGAGTGTCGTCGTTCTCTTGACGATCCTCGTTGACCATTTTTTCAAAGATAAACATGACCAGTTGGCGTAGGGTGGCTGCTGCTGTTGAAGAGACTACCGCGATCCTAGAATCCTGCAGCTTAAAACAAAGAAGCAATGCCTTTGACAGGTAATCAGATAGGTACCAGGTAGTATAGACAAAATGTACCTCTCCCAGGAGCTCTTCGTGTATGGAAGAAAAATTAGTGATCAAAGAGACTAAGGTTTGCAGGATCCGAAGTTGAATGTCCACGCCTTGGCTCATGGCATCATTCATCGTGCTTACGATGAGTGGAACAACAGACTGTGGTACAGCCTTGAGGGCTATCAAGCGCTGCAGCGACCCCAACGAGATGGCGACGACTTTCGCGTTTTTGGTCGCACACCCCATGAAGACTGGACGGAGAAGATCATCTGACTGTGCGCTGTCTGTGGGTGAACGATGAAGAAAGGGACGCGTGTTTGAATGGAATCACGTACCAGACGCCAAAGATGCTGTCGCTTGCTCCGGAGAGGACCTAAGTATCGCAAGCGACTTCTCTGCTGCCTTTGCGTGGACATAGTGAGACGCCAGTACATGGGATGAGCATTTTCCGTCATACCTCGCGTATTTCTGGATGCTTTCTCCTGGACTCGCTAGCAAGGGACTTTAGACGAAGGTATAAGTGGACCTGGCGGATTATCGTTGTGAACACAAACACACTTGCAATTCAGTCACTAGGAAGGCTAATGAACTCATATCGTCCTTGCGTTATTCTGAACGAGATTTAGACGAGTCCCGACAAACTCCAACAGTTTTTGTCAATCACAGGGAAACACAGCCCAGTGCGCAGAAGATCAAGGATTGAAAGAAAATGTCAATTGAAGGTCGAATAATGAATTACAATTGTGTTTGGGAAAGTATGTTATGGACGCTTGTTGACTGTATAGGTCACTGTCCACGTCTTGTGTCCTGTTGTTTACTCGAAGCATACTTGAGTGCCTTTAGCATCGGATGTACTCGTACGTTCAAACGTTCAAGTCTTGAGTCTTTTATGAATCAAACATTGACCATCACCGTAGTAGCACAAAATTCAATTCGATCGGACAACAGCTTTATATTGCTAATATCGGTAAAGGTAGATCATCATGATTTCCATCACGCCTTGCTTTACCGCAGCCCCATGTAGTTCTCAAACAGAGCCTCAGTCGGTCAAGCTCACTGTGGCCTCCTGCCTCCACTGTTTTCTGACCTCCAGACGGCCGTTGAAGATGGTCCAGTGATCATCCTCAATGCTAGTCAGCACAGCTGCGACGTCTTGATCATCCATGGAGTGGAAGATCATGTTCATGTTTCACTTGATATCACACAAGTCGAAGTGTCCGAAATCTCCTCCGAGTTCCAATCACTCGCAGAGCAGTTTGGGTCTTCTGATCATCAACTCAAGCTTGTCGGCATCCTTCGCAAACTTTGGAATGATATTGTTGACCCCGTGGTCCAAGCTCTCAAGGACTTAAACGCTCGCCCTGGTTCGCGTATCTGGTGGTGTCCCACTGCTGAATTCACGCTGCTTCCCCTCCATGCAGCAGGACCCTATGGGAAGAAGAGAGACAATTTGTCTGACATTGACATATTCTCTTATACCCCCACTTTGGCGACTCTCGTTCGTGCGAGACAGCAGGTTTCTCGAGATGCGTCCTCACAACATTTTGTTGCTATCGGTCAAGGCAACCCGGTAAAAGGGAAGGAGCTCAAATGTGTCGCTTTCGAGCTAGCCGCCGTCGCTCAGCACGTTGCCCCCATCGTCTCCTTCACACCCCTCGAGGATGGCAACGCAACAGTCGATGGCGCACTCGACGCACTTAATCATAATCAATGGCTCCATCTCGCCTGCCACGGAATGCCGAATCGGACACAGCCGTTCAAGTTCTCCTTCGCTATGCGCGACCGCCCATTCATGATCAAGGACATCATCCGGATCAACTGGCAGAACCCACAGTTTGCTTTTTTATCGGCCTACCACACTACCGTGGGCGATGAGAAGAGTCCCGATGAGTCGACTCGCTACAGCTATGCAATTCTGTGGATTTCGTAGGTGATTGGTTCCACGTGGTCTGTTGACGACGAGGTTGCACGCCAGGTCGTGTCTGCTTTTTACCGTAACCTCATTGATGATTCGAAAAAATTGGACTGCACACGCGCTGCGGTAGCACTGCACACGTCCGTGAAATCGTTGCGCAAGCAGGTCCCATTAGAACAGCAGATCGTATTTGTCCGTATAGGTGTGTAGTTAGAAGATTCGCTATATTATTACATGTGTTGTATTTCAAGTTTTCATTGCCTCGCTCTACTGTTGCTTACTCGTTTAATGACATTTCTGCATAATACTTTATTATTCTGTTCTGTACTAGTGCCACACACCCCGTCAGATTGAATGAATCTGCTTCACTCCTGCGTCGTCACAGCTCAATTTATTGAGCGCAGCCGTAGCATTTGATTTCAGTGAGTTACCCGTGAACTATCCTTGCTACCCCCGTGGCGTACGTATTTGTTCGTTTCTTCGGTTCTGATCGTAGATTGCTCCTACGGCTGCCACAGCAATGGTTGAGTTGCTCCACAGAGGTAAGGTCGCGTACTGAGTGCTGCAGACAGTACTGAAAGTCCTCGATAACTCGCCCTGGCACGGTTGCAGATGCCGTTTGGTCACTTCGTTCGAAACGTGCAACGGGCCGCACGGGTAGGTACATAATACAATTTTCATCAGTAAATAGAACACGAATGCCGGGAAAAAAATAGAGGTAATAGTGGTCATCAATAGGTATGAGAAGCCATGCTCCACTCGTTTCAACAACTTGGGTCGTTGATGAACCACTGCCCATAGACACCCCAGATCTAGAGCTATGTCAGATAAAATTTAGGAGGGATGGCTCAATTGCACGTACGCTATTGAAGCACGAGTCCGCACCAGAGAATTCTTGGTCTAAGAAACGAGCAGGCGTTGTCGCACAGAATTCCTTATAGTCTGCGTTGGCCGGTACGTTCATGAGATGTTGTTCAATGTGCTACAATGAAGATCAAATCAAGTCCCAGTGAACAGTGCATCTGCCTCTCACTCTCTTCCGCGAGCCTTTAGCGATACATCCCTGTGAGGTAGAGTGGTGAGTTTAGGTGCAAAGTAAAACTTTTATCTTACCCAATCCCTATATCCGCTCCAGTATGTGACGCAGTCTGGTTCGTTATATTTGACGGCGAAATGACCAATTACCGTACCTGAACGCTACACCAAGTCAAATACTGTTATCAGGACTAACGAAAAACGTCAACTAACATATTCACATCTGGAGGGAAAGTGAGGCTGGCCATGGACAACCACTGGAGTACTCATGCAGATATTCGTCCACTGGCGGCTCCAAGGTGAGACATTCATTTCTGCTACGTACTCCCTTGTTGCATAACTGGTGCAGGAATGAGATTCAAGATTGGTCCAGGCAATCTTATCGGGGGGCATAGACGGGAGGAAATAAAACACCCCCAAAATGAATATAGCTCCGATAGTTATGAAGAAGCAACATGCTAAGTCATGGTTTTGTCGATGTCTTTCTCTCGAAAGGAGAGGATCGGTTTCATTGGACCTAAAGATAAGTATCAACAACTGCCTATGCTTTTGTGCTATAGACATCGTGCCTGGAATGAATTCTAATCACCTCCATCAATACCAATTGTCGAAAGAGATGTGTGAAGAATGAAGGCTTACACGATCCGGGGAACGGGGCGCTTTGGTACCGCGATCGAGGGCTGGCGTCCATAACCATGTCCGTGATGCCCATAGTTCTGCGAATTACCGTTATGTGTATGTCCTTGTGTAGTAGAGTGAGAATGGCCAGGACGAAATGCTTGTGGCGTGGTTGAAGCATGTTGCTGGTATGGAGGAGGAGGACTAATAAACGACTCCATTAGACCTGATAATTGCAGCAGAAGCCTTGGAATCTTACCTGTTGTAATACGACATCTTATCTCTCAGTGTCTTGCAAGGTGGATTAGCACGAAACCAGAGTGCGCTAAGTTAGACGCGTGACTGGCACGCCGCACGGCCCCCAAGTTCATCACTGAAATTCACTTAGCTCGATATGACAATATTTAAATTATAATTTTAACCAATTCTGTTTGGTCATGGTAACGTAGTATAATGGAATATAACAGTATATCAAGCACGTGTAATATTATCACCCCTTGATAATTTTTGCCTTGATGCGACACTTGATATGCCATTCTAAAGGTGTATCAGATGATACACAGACGCTTAGATTTCTACCATTCTTACTCTAAATGGTTTCACGGTATCATTTCCTGCTCATCGGATAGTTTCATTAGAATGCAATATCAGGTAAGCATAAAACTGCACAAAGTTTATATCTTACTAGCGACGATGATCATGATTGTAGTGTCCGCACACAAACTATCGCGAGATATTTCCGTTATATGATCGATACAGATATGTTCTAGAATGTAGTGCCATCTGCCTAAGTCCATCATGGGGGTTAGGAGATATAATGTCATACAATGACTTACAGGTGGTCGTAGCCGAATGCAATCATTTCCATCACCATGACTGAGTACCGAGTTTGTTTGTTGGCAGTCAACTGAAATCTGTGTCATGGAATGCTGCCGCAGGAGAGATTGGTCGATTTCCGACTGAGATTAATAGTTAGTCTAGTATAAACAAAAATATTCATTACTTCCTCAATCACATTATAGTACTAGTGGCCGCACCCAAAGGTCGGGTGCCTATGTACTAGCAAATAAACAGAGAGTACGAGGAAGTATAATCACCATCAAAATTTGAATGCAGGTCCTTCATCCTCAGAGTCCGAGTGGCTGCTATAATCATCCAAGTCATCTACATCACTGTCGCAATCTTCGGGAATCACTTCATCTTCATCCTCGTCTGCGGAGTCGTCCTGGTTGACATCGTCATGTTCATCATCCAGGTCTCCATCACATTCATCTTCGTGCCAATCTCCGAAGTCAACGTTAGCGTTGTCGAGCCCCTCCATGTCAGCTTCAAGGTCATCATCATCCGAGACTTCTCCGCAACTAACACCAGTACTTCTGCTCCCTACTGCACGATCGGGCTGGATGATGTTCGATGAGTCGTATTGAACTTCATGACCGACGCCTATGCCTGCGAAACGACAAAACATGTCTCTGTCGGCGAAACTACACGGAGTTATGGTGAGGATATGAGTATGTAGCAAAACAAATCTCACATATTAACATAAAATGAAGCCCAGTCGTCGAACTCTCCAGGTAGTCTTGCCACAGAGGGACCATGTCTGAGAAGCTCATCCGTGCGATGGTCAGCGAAAGCAGGGATAAGGTGGCATGCCCTGATCACTAGCGATGGGTCAATAAACCCGAAGGCACCGGGTGAGTCAGGAATGAATCCAATTTTTGGGAGGCGGCCTTCTCGGAAGCCCCAACGGTACTGTGGTACGACACCTAACCATCGCACCCACAAGATCTCCACGGACTGAGGTGAGCGGTTACGAGCGTTCGGGCCAACATGAAGAACATTGATACAAAACGCGCCCAATACCCGTGCATACCAAAAAGGGTGAGCGCCCACACTGCTTTCTCTCGACAACATCATCACCGTAGAGCCATGTCCAGTTCTGAGCGTGTCTTGATCCCTACGGACATCGTACATTGTATAGTTAATTTGTAAGTGTTTAGGTTGGAAAACAGTGTTCAGATTGTTGATAAAGTGCACGTCATTTCGCTCGGCGTCCGTGAAGTCTCGTTCATCACCATCATATTCTAAACCCAGCAACCGGGAAAGGATGTGGTCTTTCATTTTCGGAATGAAGTCCTGTCAGGTAGTATTATTGAATGTGTCAGAACAGTCGTGCAAGAAAATATTTACCACAACAGCTGGGTCGCCTCGATGCTGCTCAAGATACGAAGCTAAATTGATGACAACGCCTGGATAACTTGATAAACAATGGTGAGCTTCCAGCGGTAGTGAGTTTCCAGCAGGTTGGTTGTTGCTGGTGTTGCCAGATTCTTGCATACGTCTGACACGAGTGCGTCTCCTTTCTTGCTTAGCTAGTTGCTTCGAAGGATCTTGTTTATTCGTACTCCGGTAGAACATTTTTAGGAGTTTGTGTGCGACCTCGCCCTAGAAATTCAAAAAATCAAGTTGTTTACTTGCCACTCCACAAAGAACGCACACATACTATTTGAGTAGTGTACGAGTCCATGGTTCCAAACATTTTGATAGAGCTTACATAATCACCAAGCGCGTGTAACTTGTAAGTTCGAATATTGAAGGCCTTTGGACGCGCCCCAGATGACCCTGTTCCTGCAGACGTCGAGTTGAGATTAGCACTCTTCCTCTGACGGGAAGCTATTTCCTCTGGGAGCTCCACAGTGTGAAACACCGAGCACGTGGAGTCCCGAAATTTTCGAAGCGACTGTCCTAGATGTCTAAGAGCTTGACTGAGTAGGTCAAGAGAATCGTCTGTATGCATTCGAAGCTTCGCAATGGCGTGCCATTCAGCCAGACGAAAGAGGAGTATACGGACAACTTCATCATGCGAGTCTGGGAATAGACCCTCAAATGCCGGAATCGCACACTGGACAATAATCAGATTATGATAATTCAAGAACAGTAGAGATCGAACTCACCTGTAAGACATCCTCGAAATGTTGCGCAGCTCTTTGCTTCATATCGGACACATTTGAAGGGAAACGTCGGATAGCACCTTTTCCAAATGACGGAATTAAGCGAAAGCTTAATATTGAGGGATTGTCAACGTCAAGTGAGGCTGCTATGCTAATGGAATGTACCGTTCATTCAGCAAAGCTATTGATTCGTGATTGATGGCATAAAGTAGCCTTATAAGATGCTTGAGGACGGATTTGAACACTCCGAGCTCAAATTCATGCAATAGATCGACGACGAGTATAGGAAAGAAGTCAAGGCCTAGAGGCCCAAGTCGCTCAGTGAAGGTATTCTAAGTGAAACGTACACTCAAATAATCCAAAAGGTCCTATAGATAAGTGCACTCACTAATGTTGGTACCAGTGAGAACGACTTCAGAAGACGCTCGGCCGCAGCACCTTTGATTGGAGCACCTAGCTTGTATATAGCTTCACGTGCCACAACAATCTTGTCTCTGAGGTATAAACGCACACTCTTGATGCGCGCCAACATATCAGCTTTGAGACCGAGCCGATCAAAGCACGATTTCGGCACAAAACACTGGGGACATGGGCAATCTCCTTTGTCGCGAATAGCAGCGAGAAGTACTCTATTTGAAGGTTGTCAGCTAATACGTGGAAGTTGAGGGGACAAATGAGCTCACTTCTCTGGGTAATCCGCAGAGTAAGTAAAGATCCTTGGAAAGACTCGTCGAAAGACTCCATCGTGACATTTGATCACGATCCCATTCCTATACGCATCTACAAATTCATCATCTAATAGAATGCGCCAAAGCGCATGGAACAATTCCCGTTTGCAATGGGCGAGGACGTCGTTGATGCTCTTGTTGTTGATAAATTTGCGGATGAAACCCACAATAGATTCCGGTAGCTAGAGACAAATTGTGTCAGGGTACTCACTGGTCTTCTGATGGGAAGGGTACTTACAGAAGGGATAAATGCGATGGGGTAACAAGCATTGGTGGTCGGACAGGCACGGGCATATTTCGATTGGTTTCCAAAAAAAAGATAGATTGGCCATGCAGAAGCATTCCCAAACTGAGTCAAGTGTGTCGCATCGGACCAGAACATAAGTCCAGCAATCACCCGTTCCAGTTTACACCCATCGTCCCTCTTTTGTTTTTGCAGCTCGTCGTGGGCCTTATTCCAGGCGTCCGATGTGTAGAGCTCATCGTATAGACGTTGTTCTCGGCCGGTCGACGGCGATTTCCAAAAGCGTTTGAAAGGAGTGAGGTGAAACCAGCGTGACGATGCCTCTGAGAAGGCTGCATGAATGACAGCCACAAGCGGCCGATGATGAAAACCTGGGACGGTAAATGGTTGCCCATTCCCATCTGCATTTCTCTCCCTGGTTGGCACTAGTATTTCTGCTGCCGATTCCCTCCAGCCATCCCTTCGAAAGATATCGTTGGGGTCCAGTGTTGCTTCAGAGGCATCGAAACACATCATTTCTGTATGGGTATTGAAATTATCAGGTACGTCATCGAGACTGAAATCCTTGGCCTTCAATACTTCGCGAACGAGGCGGGTTACTTGGGATTCAGGCGTCAGACCGCTATTACTAGACATCTTCCAAGACATCAAGCGCCATATACTCATATTTCTCCATGGCCAAGGGGGTGACTGCGATGGAGGTGGGCTCCCAGAATGATTAGCTGGCTCATTGAGGGGAGGGGGATCAGGCGTGATATTGGATAGCTGGTCAATGGAGACAAAGGCATCCGGGTCATATGATGGTCGGTGACGATACTCCCTTCCAATCCCAAATTTATTGAGGGATGTACGAAAAGAATCGAAAACATAAAGAACTACCCGGCGAATGGGTGCTGAAGGTGGTTCTGGAATGGCAGGTGGGGGTACCGGAAGTTCATCCCTGAATCGTAAAGGCCGCCGATGTGATCGAGAGGGACGGCCAGCTCCACTGTCTGGCTGCACCTCCAGGTTTGGAATGCAAGTTGATGCACGCTGCTCCTCTTGCGGGATGTCAAATGCGGAGGTATTAGATGAGGACGCTACTGGATCATGGATGTTGGAGGGAGATACAGGAATATCGGAAGAATCAGATGACATGGTGTTCACCGGTGGAGAGCTCGAGGCAGAAGTTGGCTAATATCCAAATGAGCAGAGATCGGGATATGATGTACAACGAATGCACTTACTTGGGCACTAAGTTTTGTTCTCTTCGCAGCAGGAGCTCCTGAGTCTTGCAGGGATGCAGATATCCGTTTGAAGTGTTGTGACTGCACACTCAGCTGCTTCTGCCAGTGCTTGCAGTCCTGACGATGACGGGTCAAAGTTCTTGGTGCTGAGAATGATCGGCCGCATTCGCCCCCGCATCTGAGGGACATACTGATAAAAGCAATGAGTAACAGAAAGGCCGTCAGATCCTTAAGAGTATAAACGAATTTCATTGCCTCTTCATATGCGCCAGAGGGCTCGGCGAACGTTAAGTGCAACGAACATCAACAAA
Source organism: Suillus plorans (assembly GCF_016647745.1). Classification (NCBI taxonomy): domain Eukaryota; kingdom Fungi; phylum Basidiomycota; class Agaricomycetes; order Boletales; family Suillaceae; genus Suillus; species Suillus plorans. The sequence goes on along the minus strand of NW_024537464.1, from coordinate 72,065 downwards.
ACAACTCAAAATAACACCGGAAGAAAAACTAGTCACGTGATTCCTTCGCGTCATTAACGCGTCTAAGGCTAGTAGCAGTAAAAGAAATAAAACATGAGAGCTTGTTAGTTAATGCGTGTGCTAGAGTCAGTGCGCGAACTCTTAGGACACACGGACTGGTGGGACAATCTAGTATTGATTATAATACATATTGCCTCCCTCCAGATAAACCTGTCAGTTATTCTCTATTCACTGCGGAAACGAGAAAATGACCGTATCCAGATTGAGTATAGATAGAACAGTCAACCATACCCAAACTAGATACAGGCAAGGTCGTCTGTCTAAGTCCAAAACATGTATGAAAGGGCGCGCTATTCGGACCGTAACTGTACTGTAGTTATATGTAATAACTAATGTCTAGCTTGAGGTCTGTCACACAAACCATACTCGAGGCCATGTGTAGATAGGAATTGAATATATATTTCCTCAGGTATGGACAGAGTATAGATTGTGTATAGATTGTGTATAGATTGCATATAGATAGCAATAACAGAATACATCACGGATTGTCCTACGCAGCAGCACCTCAAGCAGAAAGCTAGCGAAAAGGATGTAGTACCGGTGAATGGATGAGCGGAAGGTCCATGTGGTCGAGAAGCAAGAAGTCGCGGGAGCAGGTTGTAAAGGTGCTTCTGGACGATCCTCACATCATCCCTAGGCCTGTCATCCCCGTCGTCCCTGTCGTCCCCATCCTCCTGCCAGTACTAGTGCTATGTTCCAGCACCAATTAAGCATGCAGCGCCGTCCAGAAGGAGCTGCCGCGACACCTGCAGAAAAATCTGTTAGCATGGCTCAAGGGGTTCAGAATATGAATCCGCACCCAGTTCCATCATCCCCGGCCATTCCCAGTGATCCTTTCATGGACACAGCGCCCGATAATCGCCACAGTGGTTTCAACCCATCAGGTCTAGGTTTGTATGGTGAAGGACTCGGTGGAGGGCATGGTGGAGGGCATGGTGGAGGGCATGGGATGTATGACTTTGGTGGATCTCAGCAGAACGGACTAGGATTAAATCAGATGCGTTCTCACCAGTTCGACCAGCCCTCTTCTGGTGGATACAATCCACATATGCAACCTTGTCTGCCACATCAGGAGCTCCTTGCTCTACTTCAGACTCGGGTTCCGTCACACTATCATCTGTATTTAGAGCGGGAAAGTCAGCTATGTGAGTTGTAGAGGGACGAGAGATTACTTCACCGACGGGATTCTTAGAGATAGATGGTTTCGCAGGAGAGTCATCTATTGCCGGGCCAATAAAAGTTCGTGAGTTTGAATGTTTTTCCTTGGGTGTCTCGGGAGACTTCGTGGTTGTGCAAGTGGACGGTACGATTTCGATTGTCTAGCAACATGAGACGCTAAGTTTTCGACAATAACAAAAAAAACATACGAGGGGCCCAGGTACGTCTGGAATAAATGTGACACGTATTGTTTCTGGGTACTTGAGAGGTAGTTCAAGGCGTATGGTGTTGTCTTCGAACATGAGCATGATTTGGATGCGAAATAAAAGGACTTAACGATTTTTTGTGGTGACTTGACCCTTTGGGCTATCCCAACGTCCGGATGCATCTTTTGAGGATACCTGTAGCCTGGTTAGTGTCTGGTTTAGAACGCTACTTGGACGTGTATGGTTTGGTGGTAAGAACATATGTCTGTGGTCTGGTTTGGGTGTGTTTACATCGTGTCGCCTCTAACCGTGGGTCCGTTTTTATCCAAAGTCAAAAAGCTGCGACCTCCGAATTACTCAAATCTGGTTTGTGTACAGATACATTACAAGGTATAGTTTGTGTCTGGATACACGACTCATCCACGTCCAGATAGAGTCTGGGCATTTTGTCGTTTCCGCAGTGATTGTTGGTATCCAACATGACATAGCGCGTCACGCGTCATTCTGGAAAATGCCGGCGACACACATTTGTCCAAATCGGGACGTGTCTACTATACGCGATAACTCAAACGACGAAGGTAAGCATTAATTCATTCTTAGTTCAATTTTATATCTACCAGTAGCTCTAGTACAATCATGAACAACTACGCTAATGCTAACGGAGTTGGAAATCGAGATGGGGACGGAGACGGAAACCAAGGTCACCAGGTACGTCGAGGATGTTCTAATTACTACTCACTAACGTTTTACAGATCCCTGAACACCTTCTGCGAGTCGCACCGAGGCCTCGCAACGTGACGTTCACATTGACTGGAAGGCAACTTGTAAGTAACAGTTCGTTCAGCAACTAAAATTCTAACATATTTGAAGGAAATACTGTACGTGAGATGGGATGCTGCGCGAATCCGCGTGCACCAACAAATCTACAACCCCAACCTACCTTTTCAACCCTACCCTCTGCCTCCGGCCTGGTCAGAAGAAGCGCGCGCGATGATGGTGCTCTGGATCGCTAGGGAGCGCCGGATGTTTGAGATGGAAATGCAGGAGTTGGAGTATTTGCTGGGACTTAGAGGTGCGCGTTAGCGCTTCCAGGTGAGCCGTTAACTATGAAATTCTGCATGGACTTACGAATTTTCGGCCATATGCATGAAGAGGGTTCGAAGTTCTAAGAGGCTGAGGCTGAGGTTTAGCGGCTGCATATATTGGACCCACTTACTATACACGATGTAACACCACAAACGCTACGATGTCGTTCAAACGGACTTTGCTGGGCTGCCCGCACATGTATGACTAGCCGAAGAATTGGCAGATCTGTGATATTCCATTGTATCAGTGAACAACACGCGTGAATAGGGTGAAATTTAATGATCAGAGGTATTGGGGGAGAAGTCGAGACTGACGTCAGATGCCGTTCCCAGCAGACTTGATTCGTTAAATTCGCAGCACCTAGCTTGAACTGAGAAGTCCCAGTCGGTCCTGCATGCTAACATGCTCAACTTATGCTTGGTTCTTGCGAGTTCCTCGCGATCATTGATGCTGACATAGAGATCAGGAGAGCCTCCACCAATCTTGCTCGCCTTGAGCCTGCAAGCAGCCTGAACAGTGATTCAAACGACGCCAATAGCTGTATCAAGGGGTACACCAGAAAGAAGTTATTCAAAATTGACAGCGAACACATTTGGCCCGTACCTCACGGGACTGAGCGTGTAGTGAGCCATATCCCGAATGAAAGTCTGTAAACCAGGAATCTGATGATAGGGTAAGCTCGAGTCGATGATAATTCATTATATAGTTACTTACGTGGCTATGTCAAATCCAAGCGACCACGGTTTAAGTCACGTAGTCAGTAACCGGTTTTTTGAGGAAGCCGATATCTGCGATCTCCACGTGAGGGGAAGTTTGCTTCAGCCTAAGCCTCATAATACTGCGAAGATGATGTCCTTGAGAACAATGGGCATCAACCCAACTAAGCTACGGGCAACGTCGTTTGGCCAAAGTTATGGCAACTGATATGTGGTTTGCCTGCGGGCGATAGTCAGAAACATGTTTTCGACCAAATAAAATAAAATCTCAACGTGTTAATGCATCAATGGAAGGTAGTGTAAAGACGCCAAGGCTACTCACCTATTCCACCAAAGCAAGAGATCATCCACTTCTTTCGCTGCTTCGGGTGTTGGGGGAAGTCGCATACTTTGAATTGAGTGGCTAAACCTGAACAGACACATAAGCTATGGCTCGAGGTTGGATATATCGCATATCGAGTACTAGTGTTGCAACGTCACGCACCAGTTAATTAACAAGCTGATGTGCGACCGATGATTGCTAGATAAAAATCTGTCGTGCGTTGCAGTATGAGAATAATCAAAGTAGTGAACATCTTGAATGGCCTGTTTCAAACAATGGGTACTTACTTGAAACGCGGCACTAAGAGTGCATCATCATGGTGCAACCAAAAATCCAAGCAAGATCACGGGTTAGTTGCGGCTAAGCACGTGATCTTGGCTAACAGTGATGTTGAACTTCCGACCTACTAGTCGGCTCTATCATACTAGGCAGCACTGCTCAGCAACCATCAAGCTTCAAGGATGATACTGTTTGTTATTACATTAGTATGAAGAATTACAACAAGTTACATCCCATGGTTCTCAATAGTGTTACAGAGTTCAAGAAGAACTGCGTGATGCCTATTAATGACTACTCCCATCCTACTCACAGTATCACGCATTCTCTCGACCTCCTGCATGATCTTGGCTAGCGCCGGCGATTCCCCTTCAAACGACTCGAATTTTCCTTCAATCCTCGTGCGTTTCTCAGGCGGAAGCTCAACAATAGGTACTGACGTTGCCCTCATGTTAGTCACATCCTGGCCAAAGTTATGCGGAGTGAGTGTGTCAGTCGAAAAATTGAGCTGGACGTAGTACTCACCCCATCATCTTCAGACCACTTTCGCTTTGAACCAGATCCACCCGAGTCGTCATTGTTGTGATCATCACCGTGAGCTCCCAACTGTTGAAATTAGAGCTGTTACAATGGCCACCTATAATCTACAGACACATACTAGCTTTGGATGTGCCGCTCGAAACTTGGCATCTGCAAGCTGACATGCCTGCTGAGTGTCTAGAGATGAAGGTTCGGATTGGAACCGAGCGAATCCATTCAAATTATGCTTATAGCATCCACAGGAATACACAGGGCCGCCTTGGCCATGGCCATACCCCGGGCATCCGATATGACTTTCTGGAGTAGACCTCCCTGAGTGGTCCTCAAACCCGAAGTCAGTGTTCATTAAGATTGCCTCAGCCCCATCATTGAAGTCAGAAGGGCGAGAGCTATTATCAGAGCTGTAGTCAGACGACATGTTTCCTCCTTACTCCGTCAAGTGTAAGGGTATTTAAATTATGTCATGTTTTCAGGACTTAGACTCGTGCTCCGTTACAGAAATTCTTTTGGTCCGCATTGTAAAGAATTTCGATGCTCCCGCCGTCGTTGCCAAATTTTGAAAACAGATCTGACGCTAGCCAACAATGGCATCCTAAAGTCTCATGTTCGCCACCGTGTCTATCGATGCTGATATCTAGGGACAATCTTTCGGGGTAAAATGCAACTCTAACTTGATGTCACGAAGCTCCACATCTTGAGATTTTCTGGCATGCAGGCCCAGAGAACCTGATCTTTACTGAAAGTAGGCGACGTGTTTCATGGTGACTCACGCGCTGACATTTGAGTTAGTTTAATAGAAGTGGATCTTTGAAATACGGACTTAGGTAAAGCCGCACTCCAGGGTTGATTCTCTGTAATATTGTAAAATTTTATAACTCCTTACAGGACAGTCTAAAGTCCTTTGACAGCTCCGAGCTCCTCGTTAATTGTAACATGATCCGGCCGGTATGTAGCAATATCCTTGTTCGCTAGGTGGCTGACAGACGGTCTAGACATGTTGACTTTGAGGGTTTGAGTCCGGTAGACATGTTGACTTCGAAGGTTTGGGTCCGGTAGACATGTTGACTTCGAAGGTTTGTCTAGATATGTTCACTTCGAAGGTTTGAGTCCGGTAGACATGTTCACTTCGAAGGTTTGGGCCTAGACATGTTGACTTCAAAGGTTTGAGTCCGGCAGACATGTTGATTCAAATGAGCGCCTCGGCAGGGAATATCTGGTTTACTGATGCACATTGGGAGATTCTGAATTGTATCTCGAGCAGCGAGCAATAAATGTCGTACAGAACTCATGCACATGACCATAGTTAAAACTTAACATAGCCTACAGTCTGAGCGAGAGCAGACGCATATCTTGTGCTATATGATTGTAACTACCTCCGGCACGTATCAAATTTCAAATTTCAAACTCCTCGCTTCGCCACTCCGAGATCAACCAGCCTGGCTACACTTGAACATCCGTGGTAGTACTATATGCCAGGCTGATCACGAGCCTACTCAGTCGCGCCAATGCCAGTGTTTCCCCTCGAACTCGAGAGAGAGATCATTATTCTCGCTATTGATTGTATGCAGCAAGCTTATTCCCTCCTGTTCGTTTCACAGAGGGTACGTTACTGGTGAGCAATTCCGAAGGGTTGAGGCAGAGCACACTGATGCTATGTTACTGAGTACTGCTGCAGGATTGAAACACTACTTTATGGAAAAATCGTTTTATCAGGCGAAAGTAGTGCTATGTCCTTTCTTTCATCACTTCGTATTCGGTGCCAGCGCTGTAGTGATTTTCCTCGAAGGGTTGTGAAATCATTGTGTATTGAGGGCGATGTACTTCTGAGTACGGCCGCAGAGATCCTTTCGCTCTGCAGCGGTACCACCAATCTTGCGTTATGGATTGCGCCATCGGACTTCAATGGAATGACAAATCCTCTGCTGCAGCCCTTGAATAACCTCCCCCTAATGTCATTATCACTTAGTATATCTTTAATTTTTCGTCACACCGAATTTGTCTCCCTTTCGGCTTTCAAGGCTTTCAGTACAGTAACGCATCTTGAAATTCTCAATGGCTGGGTGCTATGGAACTCTACCATTGGTCTGGAGTATCTTGATGGATTGACGCACTTGTGTCTACATATCCATACGCGGAGGACCAAGCCAGAGTTGATAGCGTCCCTTCTCGCTCCCTCACACCTCCAAATACTTGTTTTTCGCGTCTCAGAAGATATCAACGCAGTCCAAACATTCCTGGAATTTCATTCCCTTAGCGACTCTCGCATCGTGCTGGTATCTCAGGTTCCCACCGCCTGGGGTGAATTTGGAGGTGGCGACATGTCTCTCTGGAAGGGTGCTGATCAGGTAGTAGATTGGAGACGCACTAGTACCCAAGGCATGTCTCTCTATCTTGCAGGCACACTATGACCGGCTAATGCTCTCAACAGGAGGGCCTTTCAGTGTACCGTCATCCGATATCATACATTTCTGATCTTCCGGCCATTTCGTATCGTGATATACTTTGTGGCTAGACCAATAATCATTTTCAATCAGAGCGATGTACAGACTTCGATGTGCTACCATATGTATCGTGCGCTTCGCTATCAGACGCAGATGCTTTGGAAACTCCAAGAACAGCAGACAAGTACTCCTCACCCTGACCAGTCATCGCCCACTATAAACCCGGACCTTCAGCAAGCCGAGTCGCTGATGATCTCTATCACTTACTTGAGTTGCCTTATGATGTCCTCTAGCAAGAACTTGAATACTGACTACGCATGGCCGATACCTGCTAGCAATATCTTTGTGATTTCTGTGGCACAGATATCTTCTAGAGTTTCTTCGAATGCTTACCTTGTACTCTTCGCCTTCCATATGATGGGCCTTCATCTAGCGGTCCAAGTGCACTGACAGTAAGGGGAAGTGATGGTAGCACCATGGAGGTAGAATGACCTGGACGCAGACCAACACCCCCAAACTCATCATTGAAGCCTGACTTGCAGATCAGATGCAGGTGCGTGCTTTCGTTGCATTGTGTTCCAAGTCTGTTATTATTAATTGTACATAGCTTTACAGCTCAAGGCTTATACATGACGCTAACTACACCTAGTATAAACTGCGAATCACGTCCGGGCCCAGAAGAAGAATTGTGAGTACTACGGCTCAAGGCCTTAATACAAATGGTGCTAAACTACACCTTACAGTTAACAATACACTTCACTAATTGTGTCAAGGATCTGGGGGACTTGTATGCATAATGACCGAAGGATTGCGTTCTCCTATCTCTCGAAAACATCTACTCCAGCATGTAGATGTACTATGACAGATAGTAGGGCTGCTGGTAACAAAGGTTTGCTTTCTACTGAACAGGCATTGCACAACACTATTCTCACCTACTGTTTCCAGCAGCTTTCCGCATTATGGCCGAGAGCTAGTACTCTGATGCGAATGGCCGGCTTCATTGAGGTAACTGATGATATGGACAAAGAAATCCATGACCATGAGAGGACAGAGGCGGTGAAAAACGGTAAGGCATTCAGGTGAAATGATTTCTATGTCGTCCACTGTCCTGACCCCCAGTGAAATCAGCGGATGGAGAAACTTTTCAATCCACCCGCGCCGTGGCTCCGCCTTTTCGAGTTCGGCCAGAAAATCATTGATGGAAGGATAAGAGATGTGGGGGTCAGTCTCGAGCTCCAAGTTGGTAAGTATAGTAGACGACATGGAGTTTGTGTTTTGGGTGTTATACGCGGGCCTATGGCCTGAGGGGTATCGTTACTTCGTCTCAATTCAATGACATTCTGACACTTGTTGTAAAGGATTTCAAATCTGATTTGCCTGCCGGCGCATGATAACTCATACGAATATCCGGGCATAACTTTGGTTTAGAGTTCCTCCTCTATTTCATTCAGGTGATTATCCCTTGGTTTAGTGTCTCCGCTTCTGATTTGGTTTAGAGTGCCCGCCTTTCCATTTCATTCAAGAATTGTTTGTTCTTGCTCTGCCTTTACTCAGGTGGGCTGCAAAATTTTGTTTAATCACCGTTAGTTCACGCACGTTAACTTGATTAGGCCCATCTTTGATCTAGTAATCAGATGGATCGACAGAATCATTTTATTCCCTCGGTTTAATGTCTCCGTTTCTGATTTGGTTTAGAGTGCCCGCCTTTCCATTTCATTCAAGAATTGTTTGTTCTTGCTCTGCCTTTACTCAGGTGGGCTGCAAAATTTTGTTTAATCACCGTTAGTTCACGCACGTTAACTTGATTAGGCTCATCTCACACTGATTGACAGAATCATCCCGGAGCCAACTCTACTAATTATTAATCGATTCTATCACCTGTTCAGTCAATACGTATGTGACGTACTGTCTATGCAGGTTTGAAGAATGTACGGAGCCGATATTCGAAAGGTGCCGGATCTTCGGAAACGCACGTAGTACATGACGTTGTGCGGGGACTATCGGTACCATGCCAAGGATCCCTGAGAAATTAGCTGTTTCAATTTCAAGGTCCGTGCTTCACTTCCGCCATGTTTCCTCAGCTAAATTGATTGTCGTACCCACTTCCAAGTTCCCACTTGACATTTTCATCCCATGAGCAATGGCGACCTTATCCCCATCTCCATCTGAATCAGACAACAACGAAATTCACCCTCTGATCACTCTTAAAAGACGAATAGCTGCACTGGAGGAAGAAAATACAAACCTCCGAGTCCGTGGGCTCCCTGGGAAGAAAAGGTATGTCTAGTGTTTAAAAATTCGGTACAATAAGTTAATAAATAATCAAAGCAATGACTCGAATATATTCTATGGACGATCAATTCGAAGGCTCGTGTGCCTGACCGAGCGCGTTGAAGATGTGGTAGCAGAATTCAATAGGCGCATTGGACTGGGCGCTGCCAATGAATCCGACGCGGATCTAATGGATTCAAATGACCTAGAGTACGTGCATTTTCACAAATTTTACTGGTTAACCCTCAGGTCATGTTCTAGTGAAAATAGGCGGTATCGCTCCTTCAAGAAACTTATGGCATGGTGCCCCTTGGCTCGTAAATTGCTACGGTCATCTGCCGAGCACGAAACTCTTGCTTTTGCATACAGCAAGGTGAGATTCACCGAAACAGTTCAAATCATCGCTGTATCTCACATCCAGCTGAATGAAAGCTCTGACGGAGCCAGGGGAGACGACTCTGCTAGTCTTAAGCGCTCTGTGGCTGAATGGCTAATGGAACGTACTCCCGCACCGAATCCTGCCATTCACAAACAAGACAAATCTGGTCGGGGTTTTTACAACGACGTGACGGGTGGGCTCCTGTGCCCAGTTGATTACGATTGGAGCAATCCCACGTAAGGGTTCTTTTATAAGCTGCATCGTGACTAACTTATATATTCGAAGTGTTCGAGCCTCCATTCAAGACTACCATCCTGATCATCGCATCACCGCTTGTTCCTGGCCTTCATTCTTGTACGAGGATGGAGGCTATGACCCCCAGAATCCTACGAAGGGTCTACTTAAAGGCAAGCTACTCATAAAGGTACGATCAATATATGTGGCAGAACCATACTGAATGCTGTCTCCAGGCGTTTAAACGTGTATTTACCTCTCCAAGTTCCACAGACGAGGAACAACCTGTCGACTCGGCTCGTTCTGCACACAACAGGAACAGTGGTGAGCGTCGCACTCGGCGTGACGTTGCAACACTACTCGATATGCGATCTGTCCAACCTCGAGCCATAGCTTATGTGTCTGTTCAGGTACAGACTATTTAACTCAACATTTGCGTACTTTGCTGATTAGAGGGCCCAGCTGAGATTCGCATTGTCGAGCTCAGGATCCTGGCGCATCATTGATGACGAATTCAACAATCAGGAATTTTATGACAACATAGTTGACTATTTGGAGCTTCCTCCAACGCCAGAAGCAGCGAAAGAAATCGACGATCTCTTACTTTGGTGGAATCAGTAAGTAGCTTTGGCGTCTTTACACTGCCTTCAATTGAGTCATCGGGGTTTCATTTTTTAGAAAAGTTTTTGGTCGAAGATTTGTTTCCGATTATCGCCCGCAGCAGGCAAACAAGATGTCAGTCGCCATGACTTTGGCCAAAAGGCGTCACCACTAGCTTAGTTGGGTTGGAACGTACTAGTACATAGTTAGGAGCTGCATGTACCTTTACGTTGTGCAATTTTCAGGATAATGAATCAATGATTGAATTTTGTGGCCCATAACGTCATGCATTGCCAAGTGAGATCCGAGCAGTACAATCGACAATGAAATTAAGACCCTTTTCTGCGCAAATGTCGAATAATAGATCATTTGTTGAAACGTTCTGCGCCACCATATGGTTGACACGAGTGACCCACCTTCATCACGCATTTAGCATCTGACAGCCAACACGAATATGACACTTATCCGACTTCAGGTAGCGAGTTGTATATGATGTTACAGTATTGAACATTTGGTGTGCTTGCGTCAAGGATAGCGTTACGAGTGATCAGAGACACGTCCACCTATCTTATACATGTGAGCTGCCCACACCATATCGACAATTCTGTCTCAAAGTACCTCATTCTGCAATGAAAGTCACATCAATATCTTATAACTTTAGAATGATATACTGCGTCTGCTCATGCCAATACTGCAAGCGCCTGCCTACAATGTAAGTTAGTGAAAATAGTATACAGCTTATGTCCTCCTCGTTGCAAATCTAATTACTAGTCAAATGAGCCTCTTCAACATACTAATCACTACTTCTTGATGTTTGACTTCTTGTCACTCGTTATACAGGTATTGTACTGCGATGCATTCCTTACGATTCATCTGCTTACACACCATACTTAAGAGTCCCGGCACACGCATGTAATCATTGTGTAGATCGGCCACGATGGCTACGTGTTTAAAGCCATATATGATGTCCAATAATAGCTAGGTAATCACCTTCTGCATATTTCTGTGGCGGTTGCTTAACGTCTGACTCCCTGTTGCGTAGTGATAAAGTAGTGTATTGTACAAAAAAGATTAGAATTTCTTCGCTTACATGCCATACTTGGTGGTCCGACAAATACATATCATGATTATTTAAATTGGCCAGGGAGGCTAGGTGTTTAAAGGTATATAAGACATTATCAAACCACTTGCCATATTTCATCTGATTGCGCATATTATGACCATTATAAGGGGGATATAATGGTTTATAGCGCGTCTTGATTTTCAGTGATGTTGCCACGGGCTTTGACATATCATGCAGAAGGTATATTATGTAATCTATGCGTTTCGCATGTTGATTTCAAATTTTCATCACAAGGCAACGTTTCTGGAATCACTTCAGAGTTTGTATCAAGACCTGATAAATGCAAAGCAGTATTCGAAGAAATTATGCTTACATCCCGGATCTCTCACACGCAAGAGTCCAAATCAGCATACCATACCAGCTAAGGCTATCGACTCTGCAAACCGGACTCGGACGTTCAAGGACACCACATAACTGTGACACTCTTTGGGCTTACAAGTTAGCCTAGTCTACGAGATTTTGGATGGCTGTGGAAGATTACAGGACGTAGTCAGACTCGCAGTCCATAAGAGCATGATGCAGGAACTCAGTGTTGCCCGGCTGACTCAGTCTTCCACAGGTCGCGTTGTACTTGTTGAGCTGATCAGCCCACTACCCAGAGAACGTGTCAACGGGGGATCTACAATTAACGACGCAGAGTGTGAGATCGGGGTTGTAACATATCTCTGAGCCAATCGCTGCTCCTCTTCAAGTCTCTGCAACAACACTGCCCGCATGTCTGTGGAAGTGCATGTTGATGGTGCGGTTATTCTGTTCCTATATTCATTAGAGTTGTGCGGCGATGAAATAGGGTTTAGGTTTAGGGGTAGTCCTGATGAAGGGGCGGGATGCGCGTCGACGCTTCCAGGGTTGATGACGAGGCACGGCGATGTATTGGTGGGCTGTTCTGCTTTACTTTCGTTTCTGTATTTATCTGTACCTCCGCCCAGCGTACCGCACGGACAAGCGATAGTTTCCTCTCCAGCTAACATGTTCCCTTCATCGGTGCATGTAGCGATAGAATCGGCAAGCAAGCTCCAAATTCTTTCGCGTTGATGTCCTATATCCGACGTACGTTCTTCCCCGAGAGGCATCAACACATCTGAGCGCCGCTTGAGAGAAGGATGAAAAGACAACGAAGCAGGCGGCGCGTTGGCAGGAAGGTTCGACAACTGCGAAAGAAGGACAGGCGTACCATCACCACTACCGCTATCATCACGGGCATCTTGGTGTCCTGATGGATGAGGTAAAAATTCAGGAGCAACATCGTTCTTCCGTGCAGTTGCGCCAGCGTGATGCTTGTTGCTCGATGGAGTGGGTTGGGAGAGATGAGCCTGGACTGATGCACGGTTTTGAGGGGGACGACCGGGTGTGCTTGGGGGTTTACGCAACGTAGGAGCTACAGGCTCTGGATTGACATCCATTCTATCAGCAACATCTACTGGAACATGAGCAGGCGCGGGGGAACAAGGGAGGGTCTAAGACTGGGCTCTACAGGCGTATTGAACTTCCGATTTCCGGGGTATGTGATTCTGCTGTCTGTTTGGATTCGATAACAGCGTTCGGCACAAGTTCTCCTGAAATGCGTGGCAGCGTGCTACTCGAGGGATATTCACTCTTGGCCCGAAGAGGTGTGCTACGACCTTCTGGTTCTTTTCCTTTTGCCTTTGTAGAATTCGTTGACTGCTCCTGAGTGTTTTCAAGGTGACTCTCTCGGTCATTCGAGGTATCAGGTATATCTCGACGATCGCTGACCACGCTGTGAGTATGGTTCCTGCGATCTTGGGAGAGATGGTCTAGAGAGCTTTCTTGGAGGTAGGTTGTAGGAGTTCTTCTGTGCTCGGGACGCCGTCATGCAGGATTGGGGAAGGAAGTCGAGATAACGGAGATCGAAATCGGAACCGGTGATGAGGCGACCGGGATCGAGAATGGGAATCATAAAACCACCGGCTCTCTTTTTCCCGCTTATGGGGTGGAGGATCTGGGGAGGTATCATACTGCCCAAATCTACTGACCATGTGTAAATGTTCGGTGTTTGGGTGCCTCTGGCCCTTGATATATCTAAGTCTAGGAACTCGGAGAGAAGTTTGACGGCAGATTCAGCTCGTACTATGTCACAAGAGAAATAATAAACGTGAGGAACTAGAGCATACTATGTTTGCGGTACAAGTAAGGCGCAGAGTAGCACACAAGCGAGTCTGATTGATCGAAAGAGGATTAAAGGGTGGCATACCTGGGGCGGAGAGAAAGTTTAGTATCATGTTGTGGGAGGAGAGACGACTCGGTAGTGACCCGAACTTCTCTGTAACAAAGTGTCAACTTGATAAATTATTAAGAATGATTCACGGGCCGAAAAAAGACATGACAAAAGTAAGTATGGCGTTCCTCAAGCTCTCAGAGAGGTAGTACGAAGAATCATAGCACGGCTGTCAAAGTTCCTGATTCACCCGCCAAACACCGCCAACCCGCGGTAAAGGGTCGCAGTAGTATATACTCAAGGGTACGACTGTCCTACATTGTACTCGTACCCGCCAAACCCGTCAGCATAGAAACGCGGTGCGACACGTACCTCAACATCAAGATTTTGCCAAACGCGCAGTTCATGACGGAGAAAGATGGTGCCTCGACATATCATCTCTGGAGATGCAGCAAACTGGGCTGGACTGGGACGATACTGGGCGAATGAGTTAGACGCGGCATGCTGGGCGAGATGAGACGTGTGTGTAAATGCAAGAAAAAGCACATACCTTTGCATAAAGATGGCTTGGTACACCTAACGTCTTCTGGCGATTGCTCATTCAAGTTCGTCAGCGTCCGAGGCATGACAATCCCTGCAGCCCAGTAGCGATTTCTATGTGCCCGTCGGGCAACTTGTACACAAGATTGGGCCACTGTTGGCAATAACTGTGGTGACGAGGAGCGTGGTTGGGGCAAATATTGTTTTTGGTAGTCGAACTGTGACGCGTGTATGATTAGTATGACATATTCACTGATCAACTGATAGCACAATGGACACTTGCGTGATTGCTCTAGTAGTACATCTTCTGTATAGATGTACTACTAGAGCAATCATAGCAGTCGGGGACTTGGTGCCAGTAGGTATTCGTACGTCTGAGTCAATAGCATACATCACTTCCAAATCATGACCAAAGGATTACGCTGGCTGTCTTGTAAATTCTGGTCTTCCAGGGCCGCGATGGTCACGTCGGTGTGTGCGAATTTGTTGAGAATGGTCTTGACGGCGTTCAATGACAGTTTTGGTTGCTCGGTCCGTGGGAGGTGACTGGGGACAAAATTTGCGGCTGCTTTCAACTTCTCGCCTGGTTCCCCTGGGTATTTGAATGGGTTGAGCTGATCTTACGTGAATGAGAATTCGTCCCTTAATTTGTCGCGGGCCTCGTTAACCAGCGTGCGGCGATCGAGTTTCAAGATGTTGGTGCGGTTCTACAGCAAAATTGTCAATATTTGAACCGAGATCCTATAGTAATATGCACTCACTGTCTTAACATCCTCCTCGAGCTTATTGTTCTTCTTCTGGAGAACGTCGACATCCTGTTTGAGTACCTTGTTCTCTTCCCTGAGAATGTTGACTTCCTGTTTGACCACCTTGTTCTCATCCAGCTCTCTGTTCGCCTGAAACAATATTTAGCTACTCATATTGGCATAATGTTGAGACACACCGCTTCAATTTTGGAATCCCAAGCTGTTATGCGCTCCTTGACAAGGCCCAATTCACGTATTATATGATCTAATTGAAGAGTAGTGACCGGCATGGTGTATGTGTGATGTGTCTGCAAGTGTCGTGATAATTAAGATGGAATGTGCAGGAAATGGACGGGCAAGAGAGGGGTATTTAATTGTCTGAGTCCGAACTTTGTCGGAGATTAATTACGTCTACCATGAATTGTACAGGTGCCGAGACGTGGCCCGTTGGAGTTTCTCAGCAGAGCGACAGTTTTGACTGGTCTATTAATTAATGGAAGGTGATTCAAGACAAAATTTGCAGCATCAATCAACCGCTGTCGTGTTGCCTCTTGGTGGGAGGATGGGTCCAGTTTATCTGGGGTGAACCATCGGCGTAACTTCTCGTAGGCCTCGTTAAATAGGGGCCTCCGTTCGAGTTTTTGCGGTGCTACAGCAAAGTTGTCAATATTTGAACTGAGATCCTATAGCAATATGCACTCACTTCATTAACCTCCTCCTTGAGCTCCTCGAGCTCCTGCTTCAGCTTCTTGTTCTCCCTCTCGAGGTCCTTGTTTGCCTGAAACAATATTCAGCTACTCATATTGGCGTGATACTGAGAACACACCGCTTCCATTTTGGCCTCATGAGCTATTACATGCTCCTTGATTTCATCTATTATTTGAACAGTAGTGGCCGGCATGGTATCATAGTGTGTGTTCAGAAGTCTGCGCAGATGTGTCTGCGAGTATCGTGGTAGTTAAGATGGAATGTGAAGTCTGTCACAGGGGTATTGGCTGGGTTCGAACTTTGTCGGAGATTTATTGCGTCCGTACACGTGCTGAGACGTAGCCCGTCAGAGTTTCTCGGCACCACACTTCCAGCTGAGCGTTAGTGTAATCTTCTCAACGCAACAGTCGATGGTGCACTCGATGTACTCAATCATAATCAGTGGCTCCATCTCGCCTGGCACGGAATGCCGAATCGACACAGCCATTCGAGTCTTCTTTGGCCATGCGCGACCGCCGACGGCCCATTGATGATCTGGGACATCATCCGATCCAACTGGCAGAACCCACAGTTTGCATTTTTATCGGCCTACCATACTACCGCGGGCGACGAGAAGAATCCCGATTTCACAGTGTGATTGGTTCCATGTGGTCTGTTGACGACGAGGTTGCACGCCAGGTCGTGTCTGCTTTTTACCGTAACTTCATTGATGATTCGAAAACATTGGACTGCACGCACGCACTGCACAAGTCCGTGAAATCGTTGCGCAAGAAGATTCCATCAGAACAGCAGATTGTACTTGTCCACATAGGTGTGTAGTTAGAAGATTCACCATATTATTCCATGTGTCGTGTTTCAAGTTTTCATTGCCTCGCTCTCCTGTTGCTTACTCATTTAATGATATCTGCATGATACTCAGTTATTCTGTTCTGTACTAGTGCCACACACCGCGTCGCATTGAATGAATCTGATTCACTCCTGCATCGTCACAGCTTAAGTCGTTGAGCGCAGCCGTAGTATTTGATTCAGTGAGCGGTGTTACACATGAACTATCCTTGCTGCCTCCGTGGGGTATGTATTTGTTCATTTGTTCGGTTCTGATTGTAGCTTGCTCCTACGGCTGCCGCAGCAATGGCTGAGTTGCTCCACAGAGTGACAGCAGGTAAGGTCGCGTACTGAGTGCTGCAGACAATACTAAAAGTCCTGGATAACTTGCCCTGGCACGGTCGCAGATGCCGTTTGGTCACTCCGTTCGAAACGTACAACGTGCCGCAGGGGTAGGTACATAGAATACGATTTTCATCAGTAAATAGAACACGAATGCCAGGAAAAAATGGAACTAAAAGTGGTCATCAATAGGTATGAGAAACCATGCTCCACTCGCTTCAACAACTAGGGTCGTCAATGAACCACTGCCCATAGACACCCCAGATCTAGAGGTATGTCAGATAAAATTTAGGAGCGATGGCTCAAATGCACGTACGCTTTTCACGCATGAGTCCGCACCAGAGAATTCTTGGTCTAAGAAACGAGCAGGCGTTGTCGCACAGAATTCCTTATAGTCTGCATGAGCCGGTACATTCATGAGATGTTGCTCGATGCGCTAAAATAATGATCAAATCAAGTCCCAGAGAACAGTCTATCTGCTTCTCACCCTCTTCTTCGAGCCTTTAGCGGTACATCCCTATGGGGCAGAGCGGTAAGTTAGAGTGAGATGTGAGACTTTTAGCTTACCCTATTCTTAAATGTACTCCAGTAGGTGACACAGTCTGGTTCGTCATATTTGATAGCGAAATGCCCAATCACCGTGCCTGAGCGCTATACCAAGTCAAACGATTTTATTAGGACTAACGAGAAACATCAACCAACATATTCGCATCTGGAGGGCAAGTGAGGCTGTCCATGGACAACCACTGGAGTACTCATGCAAAGTTTCGTCCACTGGCGGTTCCAAGGCGAGAGGTTGATTTCTGCTAAGTACTCCCTTGTTGCATAACTGGTGCAGGAATGAGATTCAAGATTGGTCCAAACAATCTCATCGATGGGCGTAGACGAGAAAAATTGAACGATATAAAACACCCCCAAAATGAGTATAGCTCCAATGGTTATGAAGAAGCAACATTCTAAGCCATGGTTTTGTCGACGTCTTCCTCTCGAAAGAAGATAATTGGTTTCATTGTACCTAAAGATGAGTATCAACAACTGCCTATACTTTTGTGCTATAGACATCGTGCCTGGAATAAATGCTAATCACCTCCATCAATGACTACTGTCGAAAGAGATGAAAGCGTACACAATCTGAGGAACGGGGCGCGTTGGTACCGCGATCGAGGGCTGGCGGCCATAACCATGTCCGTGATGCCCGTGACAACCATAGTTCTGCGAATGACCATTATATGTATGTCCTTGCGCAGTGGAGTGAGTATGGCCAAGAGGGAATTCTTGTGGTGTGGTTGAAGCATATTGCTGGTATGGAGGAGGACTAATAAACGACTCCATTAGACCTGAGAATTGCGACAGAAGCCTTGGAATCTTACCTGAGGTCATGCGACATCGTATCTCTCAGTATCTTGCAAGGTGGATTAGCACGTTGAAACCAGAATTTGCTAAGTTAGACACCACTGGCATGCCGCACGGCCCCTTGCCACGGGCTTTGACGTAAGTAGTATCATTCGAGTTAAGAAGAAAGTACATTATGTAATCTGTGGGATGCATGTTGATTTCAAATTTTCATCACAAGGCAACGTCACTTGGTAAACGCAAAGCAGCCATAATGAATTCGAAGAAATTATGCTTACATCCCATCTCTCATACGCAAGAGTCCAAATCAGCATACCATACCAGCTAAGGCTATCGACTCTGCAAACCGGACTCGGACGTTCAAGGACACCACATAACCGTGACACTCTTTGGGCTTACAAGTTAGCCTAGTCTACGAGATTTTGGATGGCTGCGGAAGATATGGCATTACAGGACGTAGTCAGACTCACAGTCCATGAGAGCATGATGTCACACAGGAACTTAGTGTTGCCCGGCTGACTCAGTCTTCCACAGGTCGCACCGTACTTGTTGAGCTGATCAGCCACCACCTGGAGGACGTGTCAACGGGGGATTTACAATTAACGATGCAGAGTCTGAGATCGAGGTTGTAACATCTCTCTGAGCCAACCGCTGCTCCTCTTCAAGTCTCTGCAACAACACTGCCCGCATGTCTGGAAGTGCATGCTGATAGTGCGGTTATTGTGTTCCTATATTCATATGCCTGATTGCCATGCCGGATATGCTCGCCACATCCAAAAGGATATCGACGTGAGTAGAGTTGTGTGGCGATGAAATAGGGTTTAGGTTTGAGGGTAATCCTGATGAAGGGGCGGGATGCGCGTCGACGCTTCCAGGGTTAATGACGAGGCACGGCGATGGATTGGTGCGCTGTTCTGCTTTACCTTCGTTTCTGTATTCATCTGTACCTCCGCCCGGCGTACTGCACGGACAAGTGATGTTTTCCTCTCCAGCTAACATGTTCCCTTCATCGGTGCATTTAGCGATAGAATCGTCAAGCAAACTCCGGATTCTTTCGCGTTGATGTCCTACCTCCGACGTACGTTCTTCCCCGAGAGGGATCAATACATCTGAGCGCCGCTCAAGAGAAGGATGAGAAAACAACGAAGCAGGCTGCACATTGCAAAGGAAGGCTCGACAACTGCGAAAAAAGGACAGGCGTAGCATCACCACTACCGCTCCCATCACGGGCATCTCGGTGTCCTAAATGGATGAGATAAATACTGAGGAGGGACATCATTTTTGCGCCAGCGTGATGCTTGTTTCTCGATGGAGTGGGTCGGGAGAGATGAGCCTGGACTGATGCTAGTAAAGTGTGGTTTCGAAGGGGACGACAGGGCGTGCTTGGGGGTTTACTCGACGTAGGAGCTACAGGCTCTGGATTGGCATCCATCCTATCAGCAACATCTACTGGAACACAAGCAGGCGCGGGGAAACAAGGGAGGATCTCAGACCGGACTCTACAGGCGTATTGAACTTCCGATTTCTGGGGGTGTATGATTTTGCTGTCTCTTTTGATTCGATAACAGCGTTCGGCACAAGTTCTCCTGAGAATTTGAAATGCGTGGCAGCGTGCTACTCGAGGGATGTTCACGCTTGCCCCGAATAGGTGTGCTATAACCTTCTGGTTCTTTTCCTTTTGCCTTTGTAGAATTCGTTTACTGCTCCTCTGTCGGTCATTCGAGGTATCAGGTATATCTCGATGCTCGCTGACCGCGCTGTGAGTTCGTCGATGGTTCCTGCGATCTTGGGAGAGATAGTCTAAGAGCTTTCTTGGAGGTAGGTTGTAAGAGGTCTTCTGTGCTCGGGACGCCGTCACGCAGGATTGGGGAAGGAGGATGAGATAACGGAGATCGAGATCATAACCGGTGATGAGGCGACCTACTGACCATGTGCAAAATGTTCGGTGTTTGGGTGCCTCTGGCCCTCGATATAAGGAGTATCTAAGTCTAGGAACTCGGAGAGAAGTTTGATGGCAGATTCAGCTCGTACTATGTCTATTGATTTCACAAGAGAAATAATAAACGTGAGGAACTGGAGCACACCAT
The DNA here is from genome assembly GCF_016647745.1 of Suillus plorans. Classification (NCBI taxonomy): domain Eukaryota; kingdom Fungi; phylum Basidiomycota; class Agaricomycetes; order Boletales; family Suillaceae; genus Suillus; species Suillus plorans. Next base: position 51,876 of record NW_024537464.1, on the reverse strand, counting down.
GTTTGCAGTGCGAGTAAGGGCAGAGTATCACACAAACGAGTCTGATTGGTTGAAAAAAGATTAAAGGGTGGCATACCTGGGGCAGAGAGAAAGTCTAGTGTCATCCGATACAATGGTGTGGGAGCTTCTTAAATGGAGAGACGACTTGGTAGTGACCCGAGCTTCTCTGTAACAAAGTGTCAACTTGATAAATTGTTAGGAATGATTCACGGGCCGAAAAAAGACATGACAAAGTAAGTATAGCGATCCTTTGCAAGCTCTCAGAGAGGTGGTACAAAGAATCATAGCACGGTGTTTAGAACTTGTCAAAGTTCCTGATTCACCCGCCAAACACCGCAAACCCGCGGTAAAGGGTCGCGGTATGCTCAAGGGTACAACTATCCTACACTGTACTCATACCCGCAGAACCCGTCAGCATAGAACCACGGTGCGACACGTACCTCAACATCAAGATTTTGCCAAACGCGCAGTTCATGATGGAGAAAGATGGTGGCTCGACTGTCGACATGTCATCTCTGGAGATGCCGCAAACTGGGCTGGACTGGAGTAAGGACGATATCGGGTGAATGAGTTAGACGCGACATGCTGGGCGAGATGATATGTGTGTAAATGCAAGAAGAAGCACATACCTTTGCATAAAGATGGCTTTGGTACACATAATGTCTTCTGGAGATTGTTCGTTCAAGTTCGTCAGCGTCCGAGTCATGTCGATCCCTGCGGCTCCAATAGCGATTGCTATGTGCCCGTCGGGCAACTCGTACACGAGATTCCCCTAGGCGTGGTGTATATGATATGATGTATAACATATTCACCGATCAATATTAATGTTGCAACTGGGAGCCCAATATTAATGGGGTTTCTCTACTAATCTATACAGGAGTAAGGTACTCATAGGCGGATATTGTACGTCCACGCTGCCTGTGTGTTAAGACCTCATCTTTGACGGCTGTTTCTGTCACTTTTGTGTGCGCTATTTCGTTTCCCAGGCGGCGGAAGCTATGCTCCGATGAGTCTATGATGGTCTTGATGGCTTCCAACGACAATTTTGATTGGTCGGCTGGTGGGAGGTGATTCAAGACAAACTTTGCAGCAGCATCAAGTCGTGTTGTCCCTTTGTAGGAGGATGGGTCCAGTTGATCTAAGGTGAACCATCGCTCTAACTTGTCGCGGGCCGCATTGACCAGCGTCCTCCTCTCCAACTTCAAAAAGTTGTTGCGGTTCTACAGCAAAGTTATCAATATTTGAACTGAGATCCTATAGTAATATGCACTCACTTCATCAACCTGCTTCTTGAGCTCCGTGAACTGCTCTTGGTGCTCCTGGAACACTTTAAACTCCTCCTTGAAGTCCTTGAGTTCCCGCCTGAGGTCTCTGTTCTCTTGTTTTAAGACCGTGTTTGCCTGAAACAATATTCAGCTACTCATACTGGCGTAAGATTGATAACACACCGCTTCCTGAGCGATCACGCGCTCCCTGATATCGTCTATTATTTGAACAGTGGTGACCGGCATGGTGTGTAGGTGTGTAATGTGCACGGGCAAGTCTGTCACAGAGGGCATCACAGTGACCGTACCGCAAAGTGGTAGGGCTCGAATGAATATAGAGACACCCGTAACACAGAGCGGCAAGATAAAAAGACGGAATGGGAACAGCAGCAGGGCAGAGGAGAAAGCCGACAATGAGAGAGATGCGAAAGGCGGCGGCTTGATGTTGACACAGGGAAAAAGAGCCCTTTTATATTCCTGAGGGCGGGGCATAGTACTACCAGGATGCCTTATGACAGATGCTGGCTGCCTGGGCAGCGCGCGAAGGAATTCATAGAGTGAAGGACATCCCTTGAGAAAGCACAACTTGAATGCACCAGAACCACCTCCATCTAAAGTAGAAGTTAGCTCTGGGTAGAGGGGATTGCTAGTTGATTTATACGAACACGATAAACGACGAGCAGCGTGCAGGAGCGCGCAGGGCGTTGTGCTGCCTGGTGGTGCTGTTCATATAAATTCCGGAAGCATCCAAAATGACAGCATTCGCATTCCGAAACGGCCAAATTGGGCCAGGACGATGCGAACAGTACGGACGGGACGGACGGTCCTTTCCAAATTTCCGGTATATACGAGTTTCTCGGCACCGCAGTTCCGCGCGCGCGCTGAGCGTTAGGGCTCCGTGAAAAACTACCAAGTTTTTGACGTTGGAGTTTTTGACAGGTTTTTAACATGTTTTTAACGAGTCGAAAACTCGGGGTTGATATTGGGGTGTCAAAAACTAAAATATATATGTATATATCTCGGGAACATAGCCTATCGAATTCTCCATCCGAACATCCGAAATCACCGAAAAATCGTTAAGATATGACCGACGATCTGTCAACTACCGTCCAATTGAGCGTTCGGCTGAATCGGCTCAATGATTGCAACAAAAATTTACCTTGATGAGCTTCTTCGAGGACATTGGGCGCAACAACGCACAGTTGAGCCACCTCCGAAAGGCACTCGCACAACTTCCACATAGTATCCCCCTCGGAAACTCCAAATATAATTTTGAGCACTATGCTCCAGATCCGGAGAGGGTCGAACTCTATGGCAGTACCGAAGCCGCACTGAATAATGTGCTCGAGGTCACATTTGCACCCAGAGGCCGGAAGGATGAGTCGGCACCATGTCCGTTCGAGTTTCAAGAGCGTGGGCCAGGTCTTGTTGCAGTCATTGATGTCCTAACGGCTGCCCTCAACGAGTTTCCCGATTCCGTGCTGCTTCGAAAATGGGTTCATGATCTGTGGCGGACCACCATTTATCACTACGAGTGTGCAAAGCAATCAGTGAGGAAATACATATATAATATAATATTCACTGACACATCATGAGGTTCCGAGTTCTACTACCAACACCGAAAATGCCAAAGGTGACTCCGAGGCACTCGATATTGATGCCGGCGACTATGAAGACTTGCCTGAGCCAGTTGCACAAGGCCCAGGTGGCCGTCCAATTGATACAAAACTCATCTCGCTCGCAATCCGATGTTACAAGAAGGATGACCCGTCCAAGACACACATGTTTCGCTGCGCGGGAACAAATACTGGCTGCACCACTGTGTGGAAGTCCAAGAACTGGGTCAAGAGACGGATCCTTGTACACGCAGCAACCTGCGAGCACCTTCCACGCAAGCTGAAGGAAAGGCTTGATGGAGGGTTAGCAATGGATGCTCCGTCGGCAAAATCTGCAGTACTCAACAGTGCCACTGCGACCTCGCCGAAAGCTCAACATTTATCCCCTGGCGTCACGGTGACAGCGAAATCCCAGCCATCTGTTGCCCCACTCGCAAAAAAGGCTCGACTCGAGGCATTAACAGCACAGCTCCATGCTGATGTTGTGCAGTTGTTCTGTGTTGGGGGCCTTCCCCCGAGTAAGGTTGACCTGCCAGAGTGGAAGTCCATGTGGCTGCATGCTGTACCATCCTATGTCCCAGTATCAGCATCGAAGTTGGAAGAATATCAAATTCCGGCGGAGGCTGCACTTGTTCGTACGAAACAGCTCAAACATTTACGCACCTGCATAAACCTCAGCATAACTTTTGATGGCCAAACGACTCGCTTACCTGAGTCCGTCTACACGATCCACGTCATCACTCCCGACCGTCGTGTCTACTTTTTCGAGGGGAACGAGGCTTCGGAAGTATCACATACTGCAGACCACCTATTTGGTGTTTTGGATGGTGTAGGTTGAAATCTTTCTGGGAACAATCAATTTCCAAGCTAAACACGTGCAGGTGATTATTCTGATCGGGTCCAAACGCTTCTCCGGAATTTGCTCTGATGACACAGGAAACACGCGTGTCGCTCGTAAGAAAATTCAAAAGAAATATCCTTGGATTCTGAACACACCGGATCCATGTCACCGGATGAACTTGCTTGTGAAGGACATTTGCACGATCCCCTTCTTCCAGCCTGTAATTATGTATCCAGTTATTTGTTCTGAACTCACACAAACATGAATGTAGGCTATCAAGACAACTCGCCGTGTTATCAAATTCTTCAAAAAATCAACGCACGCAAATTCACACCTACGAAGTGCACGCAAAACATTCAAGGTGACTCGTGGTTTGGTGTCCATTGGGAAAACTCGTTTCGGGACCATGTACTTCTCGGGTGCATCAGTGCAGCGTTGCCTGCCTGCCATTCGAGACTTATGTGGGAATGGAACTGTAACAATCCCAGTACGATATTGACTTGTGTGATATCACTAACACTCACTGATACTTTATTAGGACGTCAATGAATCATTCATGCCTGACACAGCAGAAACTTTGTCTTTCCAGCTCTTGCTCTCACAGCTCCTTGCCGTTATAGGCCCCCCTGCCAAGGCAATCAAGTGCATGGAGTCGTCGTTTGCAAATGCCGCCGATGTATACGAGTTTTGGCTAGCAGTCCAGGCCGCATTTGAAGAAGTCAGCAAGAAAAATACTGTGAAGCTACCTGTTGCCGTCCTTGAGAAGATTCGCCGTCTTTGTAATTATCGCTTCAACCAAACTATCAACGAGGCTCCATCGGATATATTTGTTACTGCATTTTTCCTCGTTCCTGGTGAGTTTCGAGGAAAATTCATGTTTCGTGCAACTTGTGACACTCCGACAGCCAATAGGAATGCTGACATCCTCAAACATATCAACCCTCTCTCCATCGTACCTATTACGATCCACCGTGACACCATTTCAGGTCTTGTGGCATCCACGTCTGTCAATGCTAACACGAACCAAACACTTTTACGGATTGGCAAATTCCTCGTTTCACAACTTCGATTTGAGTACGAGTCCAAGGATGACAGCCCTATACATGGCCTTGATGCTGGCCTTGCTCTCGCAAAACTGAACGAACAAATTGTTGCTTATGCCAAGGGAGCCTGGCCATTCAACCGCACGTTTACAGACAAGGCAAATGTGGTGAAGTATTGGCGCGATTTCTTAGACCATGACAATGCAGATGTTCTCGCGGTACTGTGCAATCTAGTATCTGACTGGTGTCTGTCTTGCTTACTCACAACTCGCATTCGCAGCACTTCGCAGTGAAGATTTTCGATGTCACTGTCAATTCGATGGCGGACGAGCGTACAGCGTCAACGATGAATTGGTTGAACTCCGCATTACGCAGCTCCCTCAAAAGTTCTACCATTGTCAGTCAGGTTCAAGTTCGGCAGTGGGCTTTGATGGATCCTGAACGTGTTCGTGCTGTCCCATCTTTTCTTCCTCTGCCTTCTCACTGTCCTGTCCCGTAGACCAAAAGGCCTCCCTCAAAACCAACAGTTAAGTTTCGTGACCTGGAAAGTACTCTTTTCAATGTCGATCTCGATAGCAACGGTCAGAAAAGGAAACACGACAACTCCGAGTCGCAAGCAGAGGCTAACCCGGAGCCGCAGGACTCTAATTCAGACTCAGAGGACAATTGGTTGGAGGAGAGCGAGGACCCGGAGATTGAGCGTGATCCAATGTACTGGTCTTGTGATACGAGAGTACTTGTGGGTAGCGAGGATGCTCATCTTGATGCTCCTCGATTGTTGGACTTACTATCAGAGAAGCCGGTGGAAGGGGCAAGCAGGACACCTCAACTACAGGATAGCACAGTTCCAACGCCTCCGGGAGGGCCTGTACAGTGGGCATTTGCATTACCGTAGCGAAAAAATGTCAAAATGACCTGAAAAAATGCATTTTTTGAGTCTGTCAAAAACTGGTCAAAAACTAGTTTTTAACTCGTGTCAAAAACCCCTTGAGGGTGGGGGTGAGTTAAAAACTCGTCGTTAACTCTGTGGGTAGTTTTTCACGGAGCCCTACTGAGCGTTAGCGTAATCTTCCTTTCATTCGTTTTTCGACCTACCAGGCCTGCGACATCGAGCTAGGCATCCTTCAAACTCTCTCGCTTGTTATCCTTCTCGTTCCCTTCTCCCACCTGCCACTCCCTCTTATTTAGCTTTTCGAACTGTTATTGCGTTGCATTCCAGTGTTATCGTGATTGTTAGAAATTAGAATGTATAAAGATGCTTATTTTGATTTGCGGCATTGCGCCGCACAAGCGTCAGCGCACGACCGAATTCGTAAGCATGTCTCCTGTCCTCCCAGCGGCTCCACCTGCTTGCATCCCTCCCCGAGCTAACGCTCAGACCAGCCCACAATAAGGTCGTTCCTCCGACTCTTCCTGAACCAGACGAAGCTGGATTAGCTTAGTACCAGCTAAGACTATTGACTCTGCAAACCGGACTCGGATGGTCGAGGACACCACATAATTGTGACATTCTTTGGGCTTACAAGTTAACCTATTAGTACGTGTCAGTCTCATACACAGCGCCAGCATACACACCTGCCTCGTCCATAAACAGAAAGATGCACATGACGAAACACGTCCAACATAGGGTCAATGACCTCAACGGACTTAATCTGATGCAAAAAAAAAAGTTAGCCTAGTCTACGAGATTTTGGATGGCTGCGGAAGATATGACGTAGTCAAAGACTCGATCCATGAGAGCATGATGCCACACAGGAACTTAGTGTTGCACGGCTGAAGTCTTCCACAGGTCGCACCGTACTCGTTGAGCTGATCAGCCTTGCTTCCGAATGGTGCTGAACATGATCGTGAGTGAGAAATACAACTGTAGAAATTAGGACACTCACAGGCTAACCCGGCTGGTACTCCGCCCCCGTTTCACGAGGGAACTGGCAGTACCGATTCAGCGACGATGGTTAAGCCTCTCTTGAAGTTGGAGCTCAGTAAAATGACTAGGAGGCTAAGAATCCCAGACGGCCTTCAGTTAGTTGTTCCTTTCGCGAGAGTGCAAAGTGGGAATGAGACTAGTGACATTGATTCTGCCACAAGACCTAGAAAGTATGACAGACGCAGTGTGCCACAGTCCAGCTGGACAGTTCCTTTCGTGTGTACGATCGGTGATATGGGTGGAAACCTCGACGAGCCTGACTAGTGTCAGTTTGTCAATTATGGCCTCTCGGAACTTCACGATCTCGAAAGTAAAGTTGGCGTAGTGGTGACAAGCAACGACATGAGGATGGATTGGGTTCTCTCGACTGTAGGATGATATTTCATGCGAGAATGTAAAGAACGGGTGATCTGGCGGCACAAAAGCGTATTGAAGGGTATATTGACTCTTCGTGCTGGAAGTACTACATGGCTAAGTAAACGAGGAGCGGACACTAGTTCATTAAGCTCCAGGTTAGCCCACAAATAATTCCGCAAACCTCGGAGTTGTGCGGCGATGAAATAGGGTTTAGGTTTGGGGGTAGTCCTGAAGAAGGGGCGGGATGCGCGTCGACGCTTCCAGGGTTGATGACGAGGCACGGCGATGGATTGGTGCGCTGTTCTGCTTTACCTTCGTTTCTGTATTCATCTGTACCTCCGCCCGGCGTACTGCACGGACAAGTGATGGTTTCCTCTCCAGCTAACATGTTCCCTTCATCGGTGCATTTAGCGATAGAATCGTCAAGCAAGCTCCAGATTCTTTTGCATTGATGTCCTACCTCCGATGCATGTTCTTCCCTGAGAGGGATCAAAACATCTGAGCGCCGCTCGAGAGAACGATGGAAAGACAACGAAGCAGATGGCGCATTGGCTGCCAGTGGAAGGCTCGACAACTGCGAAAGGAGGACAGGCGTACCATCACCACTACCACTCTCATCACGGGCATCTCGGTGTCCTAGTGGATGAGGTAAATACTGAGGAGGGACATCGTTTTTCCATGCAATTGCGCCAGCGTGATGCTTGTTTCTCGATGGAGTGGGTCGGGAGAGATAAGCATGGAGTGATGCTAGTAAAGTGCGGTTTCGAGGGGGACGACCGGGCGTGCTTGGGGGTTTACGCGACGTAGGAGCTACAGGCTCTGGATTGACGTCCATCCTATCAGCAACATCTACTAGAACACAAGCAGGTGCGGGGGAACAAGGGAGGGTCTAAGACCGGACTCTACAGGCGTATTGAACTTCCGATTTCTGGGGGTATGTAATTTGCTGTCTCGAGTCTTTGGATTTGATAACAGCGTTCGGCACAAGTTCTCCTGAAATGCGTGGCAGCGTGCTACTCGAGGGATATTCACTCTTGCCCCGAAGAGGTGTGCTATGACCTTCTGGTTCTTTTCCTTTTGCCTGCGTAGAATTCGTTAACTGCTCCTAAGTGTTGTCAAGGTGACTTTGTCGGTCATTCGATGTATCAGGTATATCTCGACGCTCGCTGACCACGCTATGAGTTCGTCGATGGTTCCTGCGATCTTGGGAAAGATGGTCTATGGAGGTAGGTCGTGGGAGGAGTTCTTCTGTGCTCTGTCCGCAGGGTTGGGGAAGGAGGTCGAGATAACGGAGATCGAGATCGGAACCGGTGATGAGGCGACCGGGATCGAGAACGGGAATTATAACACCACCGATTCGCTCTTTCCCGCTTATGGGGCGGAGGATCTGGGGAGGTATCATACTGCCCAAATTCAGCACGGATCCCCGAGTTTGTTCAGAGAAAGTGTGACACCTGCACCAAATTGTCATAAATCGATAAATCGCGGCCACTCCGCATATAACAGTATATTTCTAGGGGAAAGTCTATGAGAAAGACAGAACAGGGTTATATATGGACGAAAAGAAACTACTGACCATGTGCAACAGTTCGGCGTTTGGGTGCCTCCGACCCTCGATATAAAAAGTATCTAGGTCTAGGAACTCGGAGAGAAGTTTGACAGCAGATTCAGCTCGTATGTCTATTGAATTCATGAGAGAAATGATAGACGTCGTGAGGAACTAGAACATATGTCAGCGATGCGAGTAAGGCGCAGAGTAGCACATAAGCGAATACAATAACGCGTACCTCAACATCAAGATTTTGCCAGACGCGCAGTTCAGGACGGAGAAAGATAGTTGGCTGACATGTCATATCTGGAGATGTTGCAAACTTGGCTGGACTGAGGTAAGGATGTCAGATGATACCGGGTGCTGGGCGAGATGAGACGCATGTGTAAATGCAAGAAGCACCGTGACATACCTTTGCATAAAGATGTCTTTGGTACACCCAACGTCTTCTGGCGATTGCTCGTTCAAGTTCGTCAGCGTCCTGGTCATGACGATCCCTGGGGCCCCAGTAGCGATTCCTATGTACCCGTACCCAACATTCCCCCGTTGGCAATGACTGCGGTGACGAAGAGCGTGGTGGAGGCAAATAATGTTGTTGGTTGTCGAACTGCAAGCATATACGGTGTATGACATATTCACTAATGCAACAACATTTGTGTGAACTGCTAATGTTGCTCTGGATTTACAGGCATCAATGGTCATGTATTCCCAACCAAAAATTCTCGCCATATTATTTAGGAGGAGCGAAACTGCATTCTACTCGGCTACGATATCAAAGAATCATCCATTCACTCATGTTTGCAATATTGCTCTACACGTATACATGTAGAAAATGGAAGTCGTTGACTAGGGTCCGCCGTTCGATTTTCAGGATGTTGTCACAGTTCTACAGCAAAGGTTGAACCGAGATCCTATAGTAATATGCGTTCATTTCATTAACCTCCTCCTTGAGCTTCTTGAACTCCTCCTTGAACTCCCTGAACTCCTTGAACTCCTCCCTGAACTCCCTGAATTCCTGCTTCAACTCCTCGTGCTCCCGCTTTATCTCCTTGTTTGCCTGAAACAATATTCAGCCACTCATATTGGCGTCACGGTAATATTGAGAATGGCACACCGCTTCCATTTTGGCCTCCCGAGCTACTACACGCATCATACGACTCGGTTCAACAGTAGCGGCCGACATGGTGTGTGTGTGTGTGTGTGTTCAGAAGTCTGCACAGATGTGTCTGCGAGTATTGTGATAATTAAGATGGAACGTGCAGCAAATGGACGGGCAAGTCTGTCACAGAGGGGGTATTGTCGTGGCCGAGCTTTGTCAGAACGTCCGCCACAAAATCGGTGTGACGAAATAGATGTAATTCAGGGGCTGTGACGCGTGTGATGAAGCCATAGAGCTAAGTTATCCTGTCACTTGCATCTTCTACCCCTCATTGATTCTAATCGGCTCGTGCTTCTCAACAATATTGCTGCCGGCCTTCATCGCAGTTTCGAGCAGCGAGGTGTTCCGTCTGACCTTGATGAAGCCATTGAAAACAATCGGGCTGCACTACTGCTCTGCCCACCTGATCATTCTGATCGAATCCGACCTCTTAACAACATTGCAGACGGCCTTCGAGACAGGTTCCGGCATCGGGGCGTCCTATCTGACCTTGATGAGGCCATTAACCTCAGTCGGGCTACACTACCACTCTGTCCACCCAGTCATCCTGATCGATGCATGTCTCTTAACAATCTCGCCCTTAGCCTCCAAGAAAAATTCAAGCAGCGAGGCGTCCCATCTGACCTTGATGAGGCCATCGAGTGCGATCGAGTTGCACTACTCATCCGTCCACCAAATCATCCTGCTCGTTTTGATTCTCTCACCAATCTTTCCCTCGGCCTTCGAGATAGATTCGAACAGCGGGGCGTCCCATCTGACCTCGATGAGGCCATTGAGCTCAGTAGGGCTGCACCATTACTTTGCCCGCCCGGTCATCCTGATCGATCCATGTTTCTTCTCAATCTTGCCTTGAGCCTTGAAGAAAGATTCCGGCAGCGGGGCATCCCATCCGACCTTGATGAGGCTATCGAGCATAATCGGGCTGCACTACTCCTCCGTCCACCCGGCCATCCTGAACGATCCTCGTCTCTCAACAATCTTTCCCTCAGCCTTGGAGAAAGATTCACGCAGCGGAATGTCCCATCTGACCTCGATGAGGCAATTGAACATAATCGGGCTGCACTACTCCTCCGCCCCCACGGACATTCAAATCGATCCATGTCTCTTAATAATCTTGCTACCAGCCTTCAAGACAGATTTCGGCAGCATAGGATCATGTCTGACCTTGATGAGGCCATCGAGCTTCATCGGGCTGCATTACTCCTCCATCCTGCTGGCAATCCAGGTCGACCCATGTCTCTGAACAATCTTGCTACCAGCCTTCGAGACAGATTCTTGCAGCGAAACATGATGTATGACCTTGATGAGGCCATCGAGCTCAAGCGGGCTGCATTACTCCTCTATTCCCCCGGTCATTCAGATCGATCCTCGTCTCTGAGCAATCTTGCACTCAGCCTTCAACACAGATTCCGGCAACGGGGCGTTCAGTCTGACTATGATGAAGCATTTAGCTTGTACTCTTAACTCTCCCACCTATCCCATGCAGCATCTCGCACACATCTTTTCGCTGCCAAGTCATGGGCAGCCTTCGCCCATGTCCTTAATCACCCGTCTGTGTTGCTTGCTTATCAGGTTGCGCTCAAATTATTAGACCAGCGAGTTGCTCTCCTGTCGTCTTCTTCTCATCACTTCGACGTCATCAGGGAAGCTGTTTCTTCCCTCGCCACGGATGCTTTTTCGTGCAGTGTTCGTCATGGTGCGCTGACGACTGCGGTGGAGCTGGTGGAGCAAGGTCGTGCAGTATTCTGGAACCAGTTGGCACGCTTCAGCACACCACTCGATGAACTTTCTGTTTCAGGTGACACCGGCGCGGCCCTGGCAGAAGAGTTCAAACGGCTGAGTTTTCGTTTTCGCAGCGCATTCGATCAGTCTGCCGAAACCCACTCTCCGCAAATCTGGCAACTGACCATGCAATGGGATGAAGTTGTCTCACGCATTCGCATGCTCCCCGACTTTTCACGTTTTCTCCTGCCTCCACTATTTTCTGACCTCCAGAAGGCAGCTGAAGATGGTCCAGTGATCATCCTCAATGCTAGTCAGCACAGCTGCGATGCCTTGATTATCCATAGAGTGGAAGATCCTGTTCATGTTCCGCTTGACATTACACAAGCCGAAGTGTCCGAGTTCTCCTCCGAGTTCCAGTTACTCGCAGAACAGTTTGGGTCTTCTGATTGTCAACTCAAGCTTGTCAGCATCCTTCGCAAGCTTTGGAATGATATCGTTGACCCGGTGGTCCAAGCTCTTAGGGAGTCAAATGTTTGCCCCGGTTCGCGTATCTGGTGGTGTCCCACTGCTGAATTCACGCTGCTTCCTCTCCATGCAGCAGGACCATACGAGAAGAAGAAAAATAATTTGTCTGACATCTACATCTCCTCTTACACCCCCACTTTGGCGACTCTCATTCGTGCGAGACAGCAGGTTTCTCGAGATGCGTCCTCGCAACATTTTGTTGCCATCGGTCAAGGCAACCCGGTCAAAGGGAAGGAGCTCGAATGTGTTGCTCCTGAACTAGCCGTCGTCGCTCAGCACGTTGCGCCCATCGTGTCCTTCACGCTCTTCGAGGAGGGCAACGCAACAGTCGAGGGTGCACTCAATGCACTCAATCATTATCAGTGGCTCCATCTCGCTTGCCATGGGATGCCGCACCGGACACAACCATTCCAGTCTTCCTTCGCCATGCGCGACGGGCCATTGATGATCAAGGATATCATCCGATCAGACTGGCAGAATCGAGAGTTTGCATTCTTATCGGCTTGCCACACTACTGTGGGCGATGAGAAGAGTCCCGACGAGTCGATTCATATTGCTGCGGCTATGCAATTCTGCGGATTTCGCAGTGTCATAGGTTCGATGTGGTCTGTCGATGATGATGTTGCGCGCCAGTTTGTGTCTGCTTTTTATGGCCACCTGGTTGATGGTTCAGGGAGCTTGAACTGCACGCGGGCTGCAATAGCGTTGCACAAGGCCGTGAAATCGTTACGCAAGATCAACATTCCATTAGAACAACAAATTGTATTTGTTCACATAGGTATCTAGCTTCATACCTATTCCCGCATTTCATTCAGTAATCTTGTCTGTTACTTTCATCTCCTCGCTGTCCCATTCCATCGTTTATGTAACTGCATTGTTTTTGGATCATCACTAGCTTTGTTTTTGTATATCGCATACTACTGTTGGCTGAATTAGATCTACTCATACATCAATCGCGTCTGCAGCATGTTCAGTGCGTGGTAAGCCCGGGATGGTACATGGATCAAAAGTGGAAACGTAGAAGATAACAAGCCCTGCAGTCTCCTGGCCCGGTGAATGATCATGACTTAAAAAAGGAAGGCGTGACACCCTTAGCGGTAGAAGAGAGAACAGCAGACGGAAAAATAAAAACCAGAGAAACAAGGAAGATACTCAGCGACCGTTGGGGAAGTAGTAGCCACAGTGTGAAGAGGAGGTCTCACTCTACTGAATCTGACCGCATCTCACTTTTAGCACCATCGACTAGTCATGAGTCTAACCATCAGTCCTGGTCATCCGCTTGGTATCAAGCTTCTAATAAGTATATAATTGCTCACTAGAACAGCAACAACGCGCTCATCGGACTACTTGAACGAACGCAGTTCGGTGCCCATCTCGGCAGCACAAGAGAACTTCTGCAGATGGCGTTGCAGATTCACATCTAGGAGCTGTTCACCCATTTTCTTGTGACACTAGAAAACAAAATAAACAAAATTTTCGTCATGGCCGCTTGAAAAGACGGCGGCTTCGCGTACAAATGTTCACATCTGCGCAGAGGAGGCCTGATTGACCAAGGGCCGATTCCAGACAGATGAAGAAGCGACTCATTGCTTTGACATTCAATGTGAGCACTGAGGAAGATGGGTCGTGCGTGATATGGTAAGGAACCAGCGACCTTAGGAGCTGTGATACCGACTGTGCTGCGGAGGGTGTTCATTAGCTGAGTGTATCTCAGCTATTTCCATCAACTCACACGGGCAATCATATGGATGTTGAGCGTCGAATGGAGGATTCCGTTTTGCTCGTCACGTATTTGGCAAATCGTGCGTGGCCTGCATCTGTGTCTTGAGCGATCTTGCAGTCTACGAGGGACTAGAGCTGGATTTTGTCAGCAAAAGAGAGACTAGCTCAGACAGTGCGTCGTCCTGATGGTCGCAAGGGTGGACACCACGCACAGGTGGGAAGGATAATCTTTCGACATGTTAGTAGATGTGTATAAATGAGAAGCAGGTTACTCACCGAATGGCTCAGATCACCATAATCGAGCAGCTCACCTCATGATGTTTAAAGTTTCCTGATGGCCTCGATTAATAGGAGAAGTGCTAAATATAAGTAGACGGTCAGTACCGGTCAGTCTTCAGCAAAAGTGGTCCACCAAAGGAACACACGAGTCTCACTGGCAGAGCTGAGAGTATTGCTCAAAACAAGCACAGCCACCCGATTCGGTCCGATAACCGATATGGGTTTCTCACCAATTGAGAACTTGGTCTTGAAGCTTTGAAGGACAAGCATGTCGTCGAAGATCACTCAATGGTATGTTTTCTTATTAATATCGCTCAACCGGCCCCACTGAGTAATTCTGTCAAAGATCATTCAAATACGAACACTGTTCCTTGCTATGACACCCACGTTATTTGACGACTCCACCATGTCCACCGTTCTCTCTGACCCTTTCCTCCTATTAGTCGGAAAGTCCATCAGCTTTGTCTGACTTGGACATTGTCACCGTCCTCAAGGTTTCGTTCGTCATTAACTTTGGCTTGGTGAGCTACAGTTGACCTACCTCGAGTCATTAGTTAATGCTATCTTAGTGCTGGGTATATCTATAACTTTGGGGACATCGATACTTCGACTTTGAACAATCATGGATACCGACGATAGCCGGTCCAAAGGGACGGAGACGCGACTTTTGTTACGACGTGGCTGGAACGTCCTAGGCCTATAGCTTTTGTCATTCGTAACCCACCGGTGATTACTAAAACGTTGGAGAACAACCCGTGAGGCTTAGTTTGTGAGTACTCTCGTGCTTGAAGTTATATTCTTTCACTCAGGCCTTTGTTCAGTGCTCTGCTGTATACATGCCTGAGCTATGTATATGATTATAGTCGATCTTGCTCGTATTCTTGTACAGTTTTCTTTATAATACTGATATTCAATCTTATCCCAGAGGATTTACCATGATACAGCGTGATGGCGTCTATGAGTTACGATCAGTGCCGAATGAATAAGCAGATACATACGCCATGGGGGCTGCATGCAGGGTAGTTCACGGGTAACACCACTCGCTGAATCATATGCTACAGCTGCGCTTAACGATTTAGAACTGTGACGATGCAGGAGTAAATCACATTTATTCAACGGGATGCGATGTGACACTAGTACAGTACAGTACAACAAAGTATACGTATCACGCAGAAATAAGTAAGCAACACAGCGAGCGAAAACAACTAGAGATAAAGCAAATGGAATAATATATAGCGAATCGAGTCTAACTACACACCTATGTGAACAAATACAATCTGCTGCTCTAACGGAATCTTCTTGCGCAACGATTTCACGGACTTGTGTAGCGCTACTGCAGCCCGTGTGCAGTCCAATCTTTTTGAATCATCAATGAAGTTGCCGTAAAAAGCGGACACGACCTAGCGTGCAACCTCGTCGTCAACAGACCACATGGAACCGATCACACTGCGAAATCCGCAGAATTGTATAGCTGCAGCGAGATGGATTGACTCATCGGGACTCTTCTCATCGCCAACGGTAGTGTGGCAGGCCGATAAAAATGCGAACTGCGGGTCCTGCCAGTGGGATCGGATAATGTCCTTGATCATTAAAGGCCCGTCGCGCATGGCGAAAGAAGACTCAAACGGTTGTTTCCGATTCGGCATTCCATGGCAGGCAAGATGAAGCCACTGATTATGATCGAGTGCATTGAGTGCATTCTCGACTGTCGCGTTGGCATCCTCGAGGGATGTGAAGGAGACGATGGGAGCAACATGCTGAGCGACGGCGGCTAGCTCGGGAGCGACGCATTTGAGCTCACTGCCGTTCACCGGGTTGCCTTGACCGATAGCAACAAAATGTTGCGAGGACACATCTCGAGAAACCTGCCGTCTCGCACGAATGAGAGTCATCAAAGTGGGGGTGTAAGATGAGATGTAGATGTCAGACAAATTTTTCTTCTTCGGCTCGTATGGTCCTGCTGCATGGAGGGGAAGCAGCGTGAAATCCGCAGTGGGACACCACCATATACGCGAACCAGGGCAAACATTTGACTCCCTGAGAGCTTGGACAACGGGGCCAACAACATTATTCCAAAGCTTGCGAAGCATGCCGACAAGCTTGAGTTGATTATCAGAAGAACCAAACTGCTCTGTGAGTGTGTGGAAGTCGGAGGAGAATTCGGACACTTCAGCTTGTGTGATGTCAAGTGGAACATGAATAGGATCTTCCGCGTGACGGACGATCAATGCATCGCAGCCATATTGACTTGCATTAACGACGATGACTGGACCATCTTCAGCTGCCTTTTGAAGGTCAGAAAACAGTGGAGGCAGAAGAAAGCGTGAAAAGTCAGGGAGCATGCGGATGCGTGTGATGACATCATCCCATTGCATGGTCAGTTGACGGATTTGTGGAGACTGGTCTCTAGTCGACTGATCTAACGCGTTACGAAGGCAAAAGCTCAACCGTTTGAACTCTTCTGCCAAGGCCGTGCCGATGTCACCTGAACCAGAAAGTTCATCGAGCGGTGTGTTGAAGCGTGCCAACTGAGTCCAGAATACTGCACGACCTTGCTCCACCAGCTCCACGGCAGTCGTCAGCGCACCACGACGAACACTGCACGAAAAAGCATCTGTGGCGAGGGAAGAAACAGCCTCCCTGATGACGTCGAAGTGATGAGAAGAAGACGACAGGAGAGCAACTCGCTGGTCTAAGAATTTGAGCGCAACCTGATGAGCAAGCAATACAGACGGGTGATTGAGGACGTAGGCGGAGGCTGCCCATGACTTGGCAGCGAAAAGATGTGTGCGAGAGGCTGCATGGGCACCACTGAAAACCTCATATCGTGATATGTCCTTATTTAAGTTGCAATGCTGAATCATCATTCTTGCTGTCGGGATAGCATTAGATAGCCTGACATAGGTGATTCACCACCTGTGACTCCCACATAACGGCTGTAGTTACAGGTGATAATAAATAGGGTTCGCACCTGTAACACGAGGCAAATACAGTCAATCAGCGCCTCCTGCAATATCCCTCCAATAGCGAGGGACTTTTACATAGCGCTGTAGGACCCACAGGCTCATACCGGCACTAGGTGCCGCCGGCATAACGGCAAATGCCGTGACGTGTTGCTGACGTCGTTTAAGGTCCGAGCTCGCTGTGCGACACGATGAGCTACTACATTTCGATATCTCGCGCCCAGATGAACATATTGACGGCGGGTTTCCACGGCCCATGCGCGAGTGACCATTAACATACGTAGATCTGTCTTATGTGTCCATAGAATGTGTAAATTAAGCTATACTACTGCTCATCGGCGTGATCATGAAGTTCCAGTCGCGAGAGATCATCAGCAACACGGAGCACATCTTGCAAACTTCTGGATGCCTCCTCTTCCACCTCCTCTTCCTGCTCCTCCTCATCTAACTCATCCGGAGTATCCGGCGCCGCTGCAGGTCGTCTAATGTTATCAAAAGGTAAGTGTTCTACCAGCAATTGTGATGGGATCTGCGCGTTCGGTGTGCTGGAGCTTTCTCCGAGACCTGTATTAGTGCTTATACCTGGGGATATTGTCCCGGTGAAGCCAGGAAGTGTCGATATCTCATGGACCCGCTTTAGGTGGCGTGAGTTGAACCGTCCTCGGACATTTCGATGTATAGCGACTTGATGGGCAAGAGTTGGACTGACAGCCTTCAACTGATCCTCGCACGCCCGCAGGTATTTGTCTTCGTCTCGGATGTATGTCACTAGGCGCCGTACCTCCACGTTCAAGCGTTGAATTTCCTCCCGCGCCCGGCACATCTTGAAATACAGGTCCATCGCCCTGTGAGCAACAGGCGATGCCCAAGGCCGTTGAGACACGTCTGCACGTGTGTCGCGTAAGAGGTCAAAGTCGGCTAGAAACGCATACTCCACGACCTCGTCCCACTTAAGCGTTTTGCGGGGAGGGTGCATTGCCTCGGCGATGGCATTGTATGTGTTGAGGGCACTTCGGATGGCGATGGAGCGTGTTTGTAATGCCTTGGCGATGTGTTTACGTAGCTTGTAGCCTTGAGTGATATTAGAATCGACACGCAAGCAAGACATCGTCTAAACAAACTCACCTGTAGCTGCCCGGTTCATCCTCGTCAGTTCAAATATGCGCGCGACTATCAGTCCTTCGAGGCGATCTAATGCACGTTGGTACTTCCTATGAGCAACGAGCCTCCCCACCCTCTGCCAATCTGCATCCTCAGGGGTCCAGCGCATCGTGATCTCGAGTTTGCGTTCGAGTGCTTGAACAAGTTTTGAATTCCTCTCGTGGTCCTCGACAGTGTGACGTCGTGCAGTCTCCGCTTTGCGGGTATCTCGCATCTGAATGTCATATGACGCGGCCTCATGGTGAGAATAGACCTGAAAGGCTTCCATCGCAGCATTAAGAGCCTCTCTAAGCGAATGAAGTGTCAGTGAACACAAGACTCGTATACCTTGGAAGCTACACTCACTCGCTTGCGGTGAAATTTACCAACTTCTGCCAATACTCCATCTGCAAGGTCTCATCTTCGGGTTCTCGCGTTAGACCTTGGAGGTAGGTCTTCTCTTCCTCTAGCCAGCGCTCAAAAATGCTCTCATCCATGAGTCTCAGGTCTTGCATGAGCTTCGGTAGAGTTGTGTCGCCATCGTTCAAGATGTCCAGTGCTTGTTTGTAGTTAGAGTACAAAAAATTGGCTAATACGATGATTATGTCAGCTAACGTTCGATTTATGTACTAGTTATACTTACAAAGATTAGCGTAGACCTCAAAATCGTCGTTGTGCTCGAAATAACAGTCGATAGCCTGCTGCCGATGGAATACACTCGCATAGCGTAGCGCAGATGCCAGCGAATTCGATTTCGAGAACGTTCATTCACACGTTTCGAGATCCTCGAGGCCCAGACCCTTGATGTACGTTGTGAGTGAAAACAGCTGGCACAAGCGCCTGTGAGCATGTCCGTGGAAGGCGCCAACCAGGCAGGTGTGTTGAAGCGAGCGTGCGAGCGGTCCAAGGGAGCTGTTGTCGAGTGTCGTCTTAAACTGGCAACCAATGTCGTACCCACTTCCTAATTGTTTCCCGAATACGTCCAGCAACTTTGCAACGACAGCAAGGGGATACTTTGCACTATCCAAACACTCATTAATAGCTGAGAAAACGATAGGCACTACTTACAGTTCACCGCTCTGTACCATGTCCGCGACAAGTAACATAAATCCGTGACGGCAAACAGCCACGAATATACCTGTTTCGTCGTATATCCCCCACGCTTTCTTTGTTTTAGCGTCGTCCATATTTTTCCATCGTCCAGCGCAAGAGTCTTCAGTGGCTGCATCTTCCTCGTCACCTACAGCTGTTGTCGTTTCGGACTCTCGAGAATACCGGTCTACAAATGCACGAGGTAGGTACCGGTCACTCGTGAATTGTTGGCCCGTAGGAACTTCAGACGAGGGAGCGAGAGAGTCGTCGGTGTCATGGTCTAAAGACCTCCGCAGGACTCGTTTTAAAGAGTCGTTACCGTCCATAGAATATAATAATCTGAATGTTAGTGCTTCTTCGTCAGTGAGTTCATATGTGCATGTAGGGCACGCGTGTTTAAGGCGCCAGTCAGGTGAGTTGCGCTGAAGCGATTCGGCTACGATATCTGCCACAGAGCGTCGAATTTGAAGATATGTGTCGAACGCGATAGAAAATTGACGTGAGAGATGTCTATGAAATTCCACCTGCATATGATCAGCACAATAACTAGAGAAATTAAAATAGTTACCCCATGCAAGTCGCACACGGTTTTCACGAAAGCTTGAATAGACAAATGAGGACTTCTAAGATGCGCGACACGGTATAAGTCAAGAGCTTCTGTAGTGATTCCTACAGTTGGTGATATCGGCGAACACGGCATGACACCTTGACACACCATTGCAGAGCAGATGGTGGCGTCTATTGGTAAGATTCGAAGAGTCACTTTCGAAGCGTCTAATACAATGAGTCACGCCGACATCAATATTAAAAGTAAGCAAACAACAACAAGATCACTCACAGAACACGTCAATAACACTAATTGACCATTCACCATAGTCCGAGTTGCTCTCCAGCTCCTCATTCCGCAATCTCTCAAAAAAACTCTTGAACTCTTCCTTCGATTTTGCCAGGCTCCAGGCAAGGTAAGCGTCGATCATCGCAGGCATCTGCTCTGTAAACGCCTGGTTTCTGCGGAGGATGCGATCACGACGCGTGCGGTTATCCACGCGTCGAACACGATTGTTTCTGTTCACGAAGGTATGTGACTCACATATCAATAGTCAACACTCACCGACACTTACGTTTTCCAGAAGTCTCCCAACACCTCTCTTGCAAGGTCAGCAAATTCGCCACCAGCGTGACTGATGGCAATCGATTCAGTCCCATTCCAGACATCGCCGAAGCTATCATCGCAGCCTTCCTGCCAATCTTCAATGGTGGCATTTTTGTCCTCTTTGAGTGCTTCGAGAGCACGACGCTCATCCGAACTCATGGCTTTACAAGAGGTGAGTTTTTTTTTGTCGAGTATTTCAATTAAGATTAGATACCTTGCAGACGTGCTTTCCGTCGCTCATTGGACCTTGCTGCCTGCTCCACCAAGTCCCGGTGCTTGAGCACCTTCGATACACTGCTGTTGACCGGCAGCCCATTTTTATTCTTCGACGGTCCAATGTGCCGGATAGATCGCAGGGAGAGCTTACTTCGAATTCACTGGCGTCCTATGGTATTTCGCATTATCTACAGATTCTTCGTGTTAGTAAGGAATATCTTTTCGTTTCACGTGACTGATATGATCGGTAGTGTCGCAAAGGGTCCCTATACATCATCACATCTGCCATGTCCAGCCATCCATCAACTCGCTCTGACTCCCAAGCAGGTGATCACATTCAAGATCTACAGAATTTGCTCGATCGTATGAGCCTAGCAGGTAGGTATTTCTTCTAACATCCCCAAAATACTGTCTACTCACATCACTTATCATAGATTCATCGGTCGGTACTGTTACTTGGAAGCGCAAGACTACAGAAGAGTCTATCACGCTCTCAAGAACCTCGTGCGTGCAATCCACGCACAACACCATTCCCGATGGACGGATCGTGCCTCTTCCTACCACTTTGACAGCTCAAACACCCTCGCATCCGGTGTCAATCCCCTCCCATGTTCCGCTTGCTCCAACCCCAGACGAGATCCGCCCACCACAAGCTGGGCTCAAGCCCGAGGGCTTCTGGGTCATCATTGTTGGGCAAGAAGTCGGTGTATTTTATTGTTGGTCAGTGTTACACACTCTCTTTTACTTATAATCACAATGTTTATCTTAGGGCTGATGTTGCGGAACGAACAAATTTTGTTAGCGGGAGTATTCAGAAACGATACCCATCTTTCCAGCAAGCTCTTCACGCATACACCGTCAAGTATAACGAACGCAGCGTCCATGCAGTTCCGATTCCGGGTGGCCCATTCTGGCCTATGAACTTGCCTGTATCCCCAGCATCTCCCCCGCCCCCTGCATCTCCCACATTGTCTATAGACTCGGATGACTTGTGGTCGCAAGTAGAAGACCTGTCGGACACCATGAGTCAATATAAATTTGAATCTACGTAGTCTAGTTTGCGAATGGTACTTATAATTAGAGTAAAGAAATTGAATTTGCCTTACTCTTACTGTTGTGATGCGGCTGATAAAGATTATGTGTTGGCCATGTGAGAGTGAGAAGGAACTTGCGGTACTGGGAAGTGAGAGTGAGAAGGAACCTGCGGTACTGGGAACGGATCAGGAGTAGATGGCTCGTACTGTTATGATGCGGCTGATAAATATTATGTGTGGTGGCCATATGAGAGTGAGAAGGAACCTGCGGTACTGGGAAGTGAGAGTGAGAAGGAACCTGCGTGATTGGGAACGGATCAGAAGTATGTTGTTGTTGCTGCTGCCCTTAGAGGGGTATTCCGATTAGCAAGTGCATCACATTATGCAAACGAGTATCCTAAACATCATAAATGCTCTACACTACTCAACACACATTTTTCCAGCTTCGGCTTGATAATGTATATCGTGTTCAAGTGACTGAAGCATTCTGCGTCTTCAAATTTTTGCTATAGGGTGTTATTCACAGTCCCGAGCATCCGAGAATGAAAGTTCACTATAAGTTCACTATAAGTTCGCTATAAGTTCACCATAAGTTCGCCATAAGTTCGCCATAAGTTCGCCATAAGTTCGCTATTGTTCACTATTGTTCACTATAAGTTCGCTACGTGACTAGGCATTCACACTGTGTCTGATGTTGAGATGCTCGGAGCTACATTCACAATATGTATACTACTAGTTACAGACGGTGTCTACAACTAATTTGACTTCGAAAAATTTCACCTCTGATGTGACACTAACCAGTAAATCATATAGTAATATTGTATCGTACTTCAGGCGTTCCCTGCAATACGGGCAATGAGTGTGCACGACATCCTTGATACTTTCCAGCAGTGATCTACCCTCTGAAGCATGCTGTGCACACTGCTCGACAAATATAGCGTGCTCCCCCTTGCTCAGAGCGCGACGAAGTGCTTCATTGTATGCCTCATTCCACATTTCTTCAGACAGCCACTCCTTTCGCCACTGCCCGACGAGGATCTCAAGCGTTTGCAGTGACGGAGAGTCACAGGCACAGGGTAAATCGCTGTCCATTGTGAGGATAGATTCGTCAGGATCGAATGAACGATCATAACACGATTCTTCATCAATCGCTTGCAGCGAGGGAGAGTTGCGAGGAGAAGGCAGATTGGCGTCTGCGAGATAAGGTAGATCGTCATTCGCGAGCACGGCTTCGGTAGCATCACACTCGGAATCGTTACGGTCCAAGGTGAGCACGGCTTTGGTGGCGTCATACTGAGAATAATAGTCTTCATGGTCCGAGGCAGTGACAGGCGTGTCATGCGCTTCGCAAGATAGAACCCTTTTTTTCCTGTGCAAAAGTCGGTTAGTGAGTCTAGCACACTCCTATAGTTAGGCATTCTCACCTTGCCCTATTCCTAAAATAAATTATATAGCGCACATAAGACTTAGGAAATAGGTATGAACTCACTGAGCAACTCGAATGCGAGCCTTCTCGTTTCGAGCATCTCGCACTCTGCAGTGAGGGCAGGTAAACAGGATTCACCAGTGACTAAGGACGTTAAACTCACCCTGGCTTCGCAAGCCAGCGCTCTGTGGCTATCCGCTGCTTCGACGCGGGACTGCAGGATCTGCTCTTGCCTTGGCGAGCCTTGGAAAATATGTTAGATAGTCCAGCCTTTAACGTGAGTTTGAACTTACCATGTCGTTGAAAAAATGAAGGAAGGAGAGATGACCTGGGGTCATCCCTAGGTATATGGTCAAGATCATCAATAAAATGGTTGACAATGCTGCGAGATCTGATTGAAAGGCACGGAGTAGGATTCTGTAGGATTGCCGCTTGTGCGGTCATCTTGATTACTAATTCATCTAAATTAGGGAACCGTTGTAGACTGTTATAGGTCCAAGTATACTACCGCAGCAAAGACTTAACAGTTCTCATTGTCTGCAAGCAAGATGGTAATCTTCCTGGTCCCTCCCCTCCATTCTCACCAGCCCCAGAGTACGTCGTATAAGTACATGTCAGTCCTTCAATGGGGCAGGAAGCCCAGGCCCTGGCACCTCAGTGAAACAGTCGAGTGGTGGAGCGCACAGCGCGTTCCATTTCAACCCAGGAGGCACCCACTGCCTCTACTTGGCACGCAGCGCGTTCCATTTCAACCAGGGAGGAGAATCCTACCTCCACCAAGTGCACGGCGCATTCCATTTCAACCGAGGAGGATACCTCTGCCTCCACTGCATGCATGGCGTGTTCCATTTCAACCCAGAAGGCACCCACTGCCTCTACGTGGCGTGCGGCGCGTTCCATTTCAACCGGGAAGGTGAGTCTACGTCTGCTATAGGACGATAGACCCTTCGGCTTATGGAAGGTCTGTCCGCATCCCACATAGGACGATAGACCCTTCGGCTCATGGAAGGTCTGTCCGTATCCTCCATAGGACAATAGACCCTTTGGTTCTTGGAAGGTCTGGCCGCATCCTCCATAGGACGATAGACCCTTTGGTTCTTGGAAGGTCTGGCCGCATCCCACATAGGACGATAGACCCTTCGGCTCATGGAAGGTCTGTCCGCATCCTCCATAGGATGATAGACCCTTCATCTGTCTGCATCCTCCATAGGACGGTAGACCCTTCGGCTCATGGAAGGTCTGTCTGCATCCTCCATAGGACGATAGATCCTTCGGCTTGTGGTAGGTCTGATCAGTACCGATCTGCACTGCCTCTGAGATGCACATGTGACCTTAGCCGCGGTTTCAAATGAATATCAACCTCAAGATCTTACACTGATTCCACTGGATCTTTTCTCTCAGAAACCGGCTGGCAATGATAGGATTTTTGTGACGCGACACGCGTTGTTTATTTGCCATGGAGTCTGTTACAATAACATGTAACCGAGAAACCCCTCCTACGGAGGTCATCATGACCTTAGCCCCTATCCCACCATATGCACCGTCTTGGAAGACTTACCGACTCAACGGAGACTCGTAGAGACGCCTAGAACGGCCTGGATGCCGTTAGATGACCTAGACCAGCCTAGGCTACATCTGATCGGACCTAGATGGTCCTCGACCCGGATCATGAGGAAGCTCTGCCTCATGGTCAGAAGACAAGCCGCATGCCTCAGCATGCGCAGTTAGACTCAAAGGCATGCTACGCCTTGAGGACAGATAAGAGAGGCATGGTAAGCCTCATGTATAGATAATCAACCGCATGGCATCAGATAAGATGCCCTTGTATAGACACACTTACATCTACCTACCGAACGTAGTATTGGTCTGTGCACACGGACGACAGTATATAGAGCAGACAGAATCATGTATATTCCCTACTTGATTCTACTAGGTTTTCATCAGAACTTCCTCTGTGTGATCATCCCAATCACTCAGTCTAAGCCGCACCTTAAGGAAAGCCGACGCTACCTTAAGTGGAACCCCCGAACCTCTCATTCGAGAGAAGATCCCCGTCTCTCCAGTAGCGAGCCCGCTATCAGATTAGGCAATCCGCCTAGGGAGAGCTCGAACTATCCTAGTCCGTAACAGAGTCCATCACATGTCAATGCGCACATTTTTTATTGGTTTAAACTTCGCGTCTACACTTACAGAGTTTCTGCTCACAGTTTCAAATATGAGCTACCTATATTCAGCTGACGATTTTGATGCCAACGGCAACTTTATCTCAACCGGCCGGTTTTTGGATCTGCTAGCTAGAGGTGAAGATACGCCACCCAGTGGTGAAGGTGGTAGTCATATTCGCTTGATTAACAATATCAACTGGAACGATCCCTCGTTGTACACCATGCCGCTTACCGATGATGAAATTGCAGCTCTCACTCACGACATAGCGGCCACAAACCACCCCCTTCCAGAGTTGCCTCCCCCCACACATGTTGCTGGCGCGAGCACCTCCCCTGCTCACACGCCCTCACCTAAGCCCTCTGAAATCCATGATCAAGGCCCGGTAAGTCCCACCCAGTCAGAGGTGTCGGACACCAGTCGAGAGGTGCCAGAGTTACTCTAACGCGAAGCAAACACGTCCACATGGGCAGCACGAAACCCAACGCGAGCCACCATCCGTCCTCGGACACCGCCCCCTCGACTGACAGATGCCCAGAAGGCGTCTCGAAAGATCAAGAGAGACCAAACGACGGAGAAAAGGAAGCGCTTACATAATGCTGTCGCTGAATACCTGGAGGAACAACGAGTGAAGATCGAAGCGCTCTTGCGAGCTCATAGTGTGACTCCCAAGGCAATCAACGACATCATCGGGGGTCAGACACATTATCGCAATTCTCGCAAGATGCAGGTGAAAAACGCCCTTGTTCACGCTAAGTCAAAGGAGATGAATGCAGGTACGTAAAATACATATGTTTGATGGTACCGCAAAGCTTATATCATGTCAATTAGACCTACCTGTAGGGTCTCGATATTCGTTGGCAGAGCTCCGCGAAATGGTCGCAAGTGACCCCAAGATGAAAGACTTGACGAGGGAACAAGAGGCCGCCTACATTTCAGCACTCGACGAGCATCGTGAAAAAAAATCGGCTGGTGTTCGGTCGAACAATATAGCAGCTGCGCGTGATGTTGTAGCTACGACGGATAGGATTGTCAAAGAGGTGAGTTTGCCCGAACCTGGACTACAATGAACTCAACTCATACTTTACTCTCTCAAAGCTGGACGACCTGCGAGTTCGGACTGGCGTCTATGCAACGTTATTTGTCGTTCGCGGTCACATTAACGACACAGTTCAAAGTGCGATGCATGGGACCGATAACTCAGAAGACTTCTGGGAGGACGTATACGAGCATCCTATGGCTGATTTCCTCAGGCAATATGAGCAATGGGCGTGCACCCAGAATCAAAGTGCGCATTTCACATTTTTGTATACTACCAGCCTATTCAATATCCTGCAGATCTTAATGAACGGGACTCTTTGGAAATGGTACGGAAGCAGGTACGTAAAATGATTATCCGTGGTCTTGGTGAGTGAGATCTTGTTTTGTACGTGCTGTCCTCGATTAACGTCGTTTGTAGTCGAGGTGACCGGAAAAAAGGATATCGGGATGAATTATCATAACTATGAAACAGCCATTGTCGAGACATACGGGGTACGCCTGGTGGGGTGGCCCCATGGTGTTAATTTTATTAGCCCCTCGAACATCGGGACTGTGGGCGACATTCGCAAGCTGCGAGATGCACTGAAGGCCCGAACATGCTACTGGACTGTTCTCTCACCAGCGGAAATCAAAGCTCACACTGCCGAACTCGAAGCGCGCTGTTCAGCCGGAGATGTCGTTCGCAAGCCGCGAAAAAAGCGTTCGGATGCTGGGGTACCTCGGAAACGTAAAGCTGCAACTAGCACAGGTCCTAGTAAGGAGAACCAAAGGACGTTGAAAAGAGCAAAAAGGAATTCTGCCCAGCTTCCTCGAGGTCCAAAAAGTGCTGAGTTTGTCCAGTCGTCTGATGAAGAAGGGGGTGACGACGAGTAGTAGTAGTTTATATTACCTTAGTCTAGTCTACAGACCAATACAACTCAGTCGCGCATCTTAGTCATTGCCTGTGCACGGGCCGTCGAAACCCGTCGTCAATACGTTCATCTGGGCGCGAGATATCAAGATGTGGGAGCTCATCGTGTCACACAGCGAGCTCGGACCTTAAACGACGTCAGCAACACGTCACGGCATTTGC
Organism: Suillus plorans; assembly: GCF_016647745.1. NCBI lineage: Eukaryota > Fungi > Basidiomycota > Agaricomycetes > Boletales > Suillaceae > Suillus > Suillus plorans. Next base: position 24,568 of record NW_024537464.1, on the reverse strand, counting down.
CGTTATGCCGGCGGCACCTAGTGCCGGTATGAGCTGTGGGTCCTACAGCGCTATGTAAAAGTCCCTTGCTATTGGAGGGATATTGCAGGAGGCGCTGATTGACTGTATTTGCCTCGTGTTACAGATGCGAACCCTATTTATTATCACCTGTAACTACAGCCGTTATGTGGGAGTCACAGGTGTGATTCACTGATGACACCAATGATTTTTCCCGTCGAGATATTACCATCTAAGATATACCCTTGTAACACAAACTCTAAATTCCGCCATCATTATGAAGCGCTACCACTTCTATCTTCAAGGACATTTAAATTGCAAAGCCGCATCATTTTGCCCGCTATTGAGATCGCATTGGATAGTCTGACAATGGTGGATTATCAATAACACCAATGAGAAACGTGGCCCTTCTCGTCGCAGGATTGCAATCCAAGAAATGCCCTTGTGACACAAGCTCCAGATCTGAATCATGATGGTGATATCGTATGTTCTTTGGGGTTCCATTAGTACCTTTAAAACAGAAGTACTAATAGCCTGAGTATATGTGATGTAACTTTCAATTCCGAAGTCATCAAAATTTGTATAGGTCCTCGTCGTCATCCGAGTCATCGCTGAGTCTGTCTGACTCCTCATCAACATCAATGTCTGCGTCCTCAGCACTGGCAGTACTGCTGTCCGAGTCCTCACTGCTATTGCCGTCACTTTCGCCATCTTCAAGTTCATCCTCAGCATCATCTTCCTCAATGTCTCTATCCTCAACATCATGTTCCGCCGGGTTGACATCATCTTCCTCATCAGGCAACTCATCTTCGTAACTAAGAGTGTCTTCTTGATATTCGCTGGAATGTTGCCTGATTGTTGAGGAGGTGTACTGGACCTCGTGTCCAACGCCAATCCCAACAAATCGTGCAAACATATCCCGATCTGCAAAGCTTCAATGCGAAGTGAGTGTAGGCTGTAGTATGATGATGGCCATTCCTCACATGTTTATATAAAAGAACGCCCAATCATCTGTTTCATGCTGGAATCTTGCGAGAGAAGTACCGTGTCTGAGTAGAGCATTTGAGCGCCCCTCTGAGAAGGCAGGAATAAGGTGGCAGCCACGAATGACGAGGGAAGGGTCGAGGAAGCCGAAAGCATTGTCATCAGTCTCAGGGACAAATCCGACCTTGGGAAGGCGTGCTTCCTTAAGGCCCCAGCGATAAGTAGGATCCACTCCATGTTACGGACTAGGATAGTTCGAGCTCTCCCTAGGCGGATTGCCTAATCTGATAGCGGGCTCGCTACTGGAGAGACGGGGATCTTCTCTCGAATGAGAGGTTCGGGGGTTCCACTTAAGGTAGCGTCGGCTTTCCTTAAGGTGCGGCTTAGACTGAGTGATTGGGATGATCACACAGAGGAAGTTCTGATGAAAACCTAGTAGAATCAAGTAGGGAATATACATGATTCTGTCTGCTCTATATACTGTCGTCCGTGTGCACAGACCAATACTACGTTCGGTAGGTAGATGTAAGTGTGTCTATACAAGGGCATCTTATCTGATGCCATGCGGTTGATTATCTATACATGAGGCTTACCATGCCTCTCTTATCTGTCCTCAAGGCGTAGCATGCCTTTGAGTCTAACTGCGCATGCTAAGGCATGCGGCTTCTCTTCTGACCATGAGGCAGAGCTTCCTCATGATCCGGGTCGAGGACCATCTAGGTCCGATCATATGTTGCCTAGGCTGGTCTAGGTCAACTAACGGCATCCAGGCCGTTCTAGGCGTCTCTACGAGTCTCTGTTGAGTCGGTAAGTCTTCCAAGACGGTGCATATGGTGGGATAGGGGCTAAGGTCATGATGACCTCCGTAGGAGGGGTTCTCGGTTACATGTTATTGTAACATTACCTCCGTTTCTGGGTCGAAGTCGCCGACTACGACAAAACTCTCTCCCAGGTTTCTTCGTCTGGAGTGGCAGTAGAACTGCGGGTATCAATGGGAGTGGGCGAGCGCGGTGCGGGGTGGTGCTTGATTAATTCTTCTAGCGCGACGTGGTTCTTCTCCCAATCTACGAGGAGTTCGTAGTATTCCTCGTCGTCTCGAAACTCTGGAAGGGGTGATTCTTCTTCGAGTTGAGGGCAGTGGACCGACAGGTGGTCGGGTCCGATTTCGTCGCAGATGCAACATACTGCGTCTGGACACTTCCTAAAGTTGTGTCCGTATCCTCCGCATCGTCGACAGATGCAGGTGCGGTCTACTCGCGCTTTCTTGGTGGGGCGCGAGGGTCTTAACTTTTCTCCAACGCGTTTCTTCGCGATGTCTACGAGGTCGCTGAAGTTGTCGGGGAGTAAGTGGAGCGCCATTGCGCGGATTTTCTTCTGGTCTTCCAGCACTATGAGGGCTCTAGTTGCTGGGTCTAAGTCTTCACGGTTCACCGATAATTCTAGGTGTCGCGTGGTGCGGATGATGTCTATCACCAGTGATGCAGAGGCGGCGATGTTGACATCTGACTGTCCTAGGATGTCGCTGATCTCTAGGAAGTGATCTGGGGAGAGAATGGCCGTTTCGGCGACGGCGCCTTTCTCGAGATGGTCGAGGATTTTGGAAAATCCCGAGTTCTTTAGGGGAACGATGGTAGAGGCTTCGATGTTGTTAGGCATGATTGTTGCGAGAGTTTCTGGCGAGTATATCTTGTAGAGGGTTTATATGGGCCTCCAAGAGTGCTCTAAGCTCCGCTTGATCAGTTAACTTATCTTTTAATCTCTTTTATCAAAGTTCAATCATGAAGGCGTGGAGTGCCTCATGGTTCTCTTGGCAGAGGGGGAAGTCACCATGCCAGTGCGGTTCTGTGATAGTTTCGAGTCATTCCGGACTATCAGAAGCGGAAGTTTTGCGTCATTGCGGACGTGCGTGTCTTGATCTTTCGTTAAAGTTGAATTTCTTCTTCTTCTAGTTGAATCTGTCAAGATCTGGGGTATGTCGTTTCGAGATGTTCTTTTTGTTGAATTTCTCGGTCGGCGTTCTAGAGGGTTCCATGGGCTTGCAGGAGTTTCCGTGGAGTTCGTCTCGTGATAGTTTAGCGTCTTTCCGGACAGTGGCGAAGGTAAGGCATCTGGGGCTTGCAGGAGTTTCTCGGTGTATTAGTCTTGTCTTCAAGGTGAAGGGGTCCGTATCTCCGGGTTCGTCCTTCTATTCTCAGTTTAGAGTCATGATGGACAGGGGATAGTTTAAGGTCTTTCCGGACCGAGGATAGTTTCAAGTCATTTCGGACTTCTGCGCAGTTTATAGTCGTGCCGGACTCAGGTACAGTTTATAGTCATGCCGGACTCTTGGCGATTGTTGATATTTATAGATAAGGGTGCGGCCGGGGTGAGGGGAATTAAGAGTAAAATGAGTTTTAAATGAGAATTTCACCCCCCAAGTAAGCCGATTGATCACCGATCAAATCTAAAAATCTAAATCAAGGTTTCCACAGTCAGGGTCAGACTGATCCGTGACTGGTGCGATCTCTCCCTGGAATAATCTAACATCCACAGGGTCGTCCTGGCGGGGACAGTGTCTTGCGATACGCTTTATCGTTCGCTGAAAGTAGTTCTGCTGTTTAATCCGATCTACTTCCATCGGAGTCGTCGCGGGTTCTTCTGCTATGGCAGGGGCCGCGGAGGTGATATTAACGACTATCTCGTCGTTATCTTCATCGTCAGTTTCTTCCATCATTTCTTTATCGGCTGGTGTGGGCACGAGGAATGGGCGAGTGACTGGTGCGGTTCTCGATCGTTCTGGGAAAGAAACGATCGGCTCGGCCCGGTTGATCCATTGATCAGCGGCCGGTTCGTCTTCTGCTAGTTTATACTCTTGGCGGAGTTTCTTCGGTGACGGCGCTTCTGCCGTGACTACCGATCTACCTTTTCCAAGAACCGAAGCAGGTTCTGCTGAAAAGACGTACTTCTGAGTTTTCTCCGGTTCAGGGGCCGGTCTAGGGATCTTTGCACGAGGGGGTTCCTCGTCGAAAGTGGCTCTGCCTTTTCCTAAGATCTGGGCAGGTACTGCAGAAAATCTATATTTATCTGCGGGTGGTGAGGTGGCAACTAAGTCCGACTGTCTCGTGGACTTCTTCTCGACGTTCTGGGATGTCGAGGCGTGGGGTTCCAACGGCTTGGTAGCCGGTGCGTACTCGAGGATTTCGTGGAGTTCCTCGATCGGGGTTAATGTCGGATTGAATTTCCATTTTCCCGAAGTTAGTTTCGACTCGTTTCGGAGATCTTCCATCGGCGAATCAGCCGGTTCTGGTAGTTTAGCCTCATTTCGGAGGTTCTGCGTGACAGGTGCTTCTGTCAGATCTAGTTTATACTCATCTCGGAGTTCTTCTTTCTTCTTCGTCAGGGTGCCTACCTCCCTTCTTTGGCGCGTGCTGCGCGTCCTCTTTTCTTTGCGGAAGAGCGGCTTCAACCCGTTCCTCTTCCTACCTCTCTCAATCATTCTCTCAAGTCTTTTTGACTTGTCAGTGGCAGGGATAGTTACCGTGCCTTTCTTCCAATCTATGGAAGGCTTCACAGCGGCCAGCCATGTGAATCCGAGTAGGATGTCGTCCAAGCGCGGCATCACGAGGAATCGTCCGTGCATTACTCGGTCGTCGATCTTTATGATGATTCGGCAAAATCTCTTGACTTTGCCTCCTTCGACTATCGTTCCGTCTCCGTTCATTACCTTTTTTGGTGTCTGAAGGAGGTGCGTTCTAATGCGATATTTCTTGCAGAGTTCTCTGCTTATAAATGAGTCGCATGCGCCCGAGTCTATGACCATGGTGGTCGTAATGGGCGGCTTAGTGATGGACATTAGGGTGGCGGCAACCCGTAGTTCTTTCTTCTTGGATACGCTATTTTTGTTAATCATTAGCGGTCCAGTCTTCTCCTTACCAGCCGCTGTCTTGCGGACTGTTTCTTCTTCGATAATCTTTCTCCTCATCGGGCACTTGTGGTCGTTGGCTTTGTGTCCAACGTGATGGCAAGAAAAGCATCGTCGTTGCTTCAGGTGGTGTCTTGTATCCATTCCTGAAAGGTTGGCGGCGGCGTCGGTATTTCTTCTGATCATCATGATCTGTGTCGGTGCGTTCATGGTAGAGGGAGTGGTGCGAAGGGACAGTGAGGGCTTAAGGATTCAAAGCTTCGTACGTCTGTCTTGATAATTTGTGGATAGCTTTACGCCGGTCTCGGCGATTTGGTCACGAGAGTAGAGGTCTACGCTTGTCTCAGCGGTGCGGTCGGGATCAGTTTCAACGGCGGTGCGTGATGAGCAGGGCCGGGAAAGTAAGACTTGATTCTTTTGTTACGGACTAGGATAGTTCGAGCTCTCCCTAGGCGGATTGCCTAATCTGATAGCGGGCTCGCTACTGGAGAGACGGGGATCTTCTCTCGAATGAGAGGTTCGGGGGTTCCACTTAAGGTAGCGTCGGCTTTCCTTAAGGTGCGGCTTAGACTGAGTGATTGGGATGATCACACAGAGGAAGTTCTGATGAAAACCTAGTAGAATCAAGTAGGGAATATACATGATTCTGTCTGCTCTATATACTGTCGTCCGTGTGCACAGACCAATACTACGTTCGGTAGGTAGATGTAAGTGTGTCTATACAAGGGCATCTTATCTGATGCCATGCGGTTGATTATCTATACATGAGGCTTACCATGCCTCTCTTATCTGTCCTCAAGGCGTAGCATGCCTTTGAGTCTAACTGCGCATGCTAAGGCATGCGGCTTCTCTTCTGACCATGAGGCAGAGCTTCCTCATGATCCGGGTCGAGGACCATCTAGGTCCGATCATATGTTGCCTAGGCTGGTCTAGGTCAACTAACGGCATCCAGGCCGTTCTAGGCGTCTCTACGAGTCTCCGTTGAGTCGGTAAGTCTTCCAAGACGGTGCATATGGTGGGATAGGGGCTAAGGTCATGATGACCTCCGTAGGAGGGGTTCTCGGTTACATGTTATTGTAACACTCCAAGCCATCGAACCCAAAGGACTTCCACACTCTGAGACGAACGGTTCCGAGCTTGCGGTCCAGTGTGCAACACCTGAATGCGAAAGGCACGCAATACCAGGGCATACCAGAACGGATGTGCATTCTCGCCTTCTTCCCTCGATAAAGTCATAACAGCACAGTTAGATCCTGGTCGCATCGAGTCTTGATCACGCCGCACATCATATGTTGTGTAGTTGACTTGAAACCGACGCGGTTGTTGGACTTGAGAGAGGTTGTCTATGAAACGCAGCTCATTCCGATCTGAAGCAGAGAAATGGCGCTCATCACCGTCATATTCAAGACATAGCATACGGGATAGGATGTGATTTTTGAGTTTCGGAATGAAGTCCTGGGATGTGTCAGTCAAACAAGGTGCACGAAAGACTAACACTTACTTTGACTGCTGGATCAGATGAATGATCACGGAGCAATGTTGCAAGGTTTATGACATTGACCCATGAATCCGATAAGTGGTGGTGAAGTTCCGGCAATGTCTCAATAGGTTCCTCTATATCGAGATCCTGCTGCTGCCGCCTGAGGCGCGTGTGCCGCCTTTCATGTTTTGCGAGTTGCTTCCGAACATCTTGTTTGTTGGTCATCCGGTAAAACTTCTTGATAAGACGGTGTGCTACCTCTCCCTGTATCCAAATTAATCATGAGTGTCCATACTCTTGAAAATGAACTGACTATTTGCGTAGTATATGAATCAGTGGTGCCATACGTTCTTATTGACTGCACATAGTCACCGAGAGCGTGAAACTTGTATGTAAAGAGATTGAATGATTTCGGTCGAGGTCCTGTTCCATTAGTCGTGTTCATTCTGGATTGAGATTCAAACCCTTTGTGTTGTCTTTTGTAACGTGCAGATACCTCAGTTGGAAGTTCCATAGTGCGAAAGGCGGAACAAGTCAACTGGCTAAATTTTCGAAGTTGGGTTCCCAGTCTTCGAAGTGACTGGTCAAGCAATTGAAGGGTGTCGTCCGAATGAAGTCGCATCTTTGCGAGGGCATGCCATTCTGCCATGCGGAACAGGAGCACCCTGATAATGTTGTCGTGCTCTTCTGGGAAAAGCCCCTCAAACGCTGGTATTGCGCACTGGAATGAATAAGCTGGTCAGAATACATCCAATTTGTGCATGGGACGGACTTACCTGCAGCATATCTTCGAAATGCCGAGCTACTCGCTGTTTCATTGACGAAACGTTCTTTGGGAATCGTCGAATGGAACCTTTCCCAAAAGAGGGTATTAAGCGAAACCTGCGTATAAAGCATCAAAGGTATGAATTGATCAGAGTCGAAAGTACACTATACCTTTCATCAATGGTGACAATCTTCCGGGGGTCAACTGCAAAGAGTAGCTGCATCAAATGCATCAACACCGCTTTCAATATTCCAAGCTCAAATTCGTGCAACAGATCAACCACGATGGCGGGGAAAAGATTGAAGCCTAATGGCGAAAGGCGGTCTACGAAACTATTCTAGTAGGGAGATATCATTTCCATATTGCGAGAGCAAGCATCATACTCACAACAGTAGGTACCAACGAAACATCTTTTAAAAGACCCTCGACTAAGGCTCCCTTGATGGGAGCACCACGCGTGTATATCATGTTGCGGGCTTTGGATACTTTCTCAGTAAAATATTTGCATAGCCGGTTCATTCTTTGTGAGATGTCGCGCAAAAATTCAATGCAATTGAACATTGACTTCGGCGTCAAACAGCGAGGGCACGGGCAATTGCCTTTATTGTGTATGGTCGCCAAGAGGACTCTATTGTTATCAACACCCATTGTCAAAATAATATGAGACGAGGACGAGAACAGACATACTTCTCTGGGTAGTCTGCTGAATAGGTAAATATTCTTGGGTAAACACGACGATGCACACCATCGTGGCACTTGATCACAATGCCATTCTCGTAAGCGTGAATAAATTTGTCATCCAACAAGATATGCCAGACCGCGTGGAAAAGCTCCCGCTTACAATGGGTCAGTAAATCGTCGAAGTTCTTTCTCTTTATGAAGGTGGAGATAAAGCTCGTAATCGAAGCCAGAAGCTACATGAGATGCGAATCAGTGATGAAGCTCCAAGTGACAGAAATCTAAAATCTTACAGAGGGAATAAATGCTATTGGGTGGCAAGCGCCAGAGTTGGGGTCTGAACGGACATACTTAGACAGATTTCCAAAGAAAAGGTATACCGGCCATGCCGATGCGCTCCCGAACTGGGTTAGGTGAGTGGCGTCTGACCAGAACATGAGACCAGCAATGACTCTCTCCAATTTGCAATTATCATCTCTTCTTTGTTTCTGTAGCTCGTCGTGGGCCTGTAACCATGCATCCGAAGTGTAAAGCTCGTCGTATAGACGTTGCTCTTCACCTGTGACGGGAGACTTCCAGATACGCTTGAAGGGTGTGAGATGGAACCATTTTGAAGACCGTTCCGAGAATGCGGCTTGGATGACTGAAATTAGTGGCTGGTAGAATAACCCGGAAACAGAGAATTCATGCCCATTCCCTCTAGGATTCTTTTCCTTCGATGGCACCATAATCTTTACATCTGTGCTCTTCCACCCATCCCGCTGCAGAAGGTTCATGGTATCGTCGTCTTCAGACATATCGAAATGCTTCATTTGCGTATTAGGATTGAAGTGCTCGAAATCGTCCGCTTTCATCACATCATTTACAAGACACTCGACCTCCATCACCGACTTTCGATCGCTCCCTGTCACCATCCACGACATTAATCTCCAGATGGACATATTTTTCCAGGGCCAGGGTGGTTCACGCTGTGAAGGGGTACCCAAGAGTGCCTCACCATCTTGTATGCCGGTGTCACTGATGTGAGACTCGGCAGGACGTATATTTGACAGTTCGTCTGCTGATACAATTGCATCTGGATTAGTGATGCCGGAGTCCGGTTCGGAACTTCGGTTCGAACGCGAACCCTTCCGAACCGGACTGTCCGTTCGGTCCGAGGTTCAGCCTACGGTAAGAACCGAACCTATTATTAGGTTCAGCGTTCGGCTGATGCCTCGGATTTGTGAACCCGTCTGGACCCGTTCGAACGGTTCTTTCCTTCTGTCTATGATCCGCTTGAGGTCCTCAGCTTATTGCTATCCATCTATCCTAATATTTTTTCTGATCACCTGGCAACAAACTCAAGACGAAGTCCCAAAGTTGCAGGGCAAGTCATATGGAGTGTTCAAGCTTTCAGCCGAAGAATGGAAGAAGTTGGAACTGATGCATGACGTGCTTCAGGTATGTGCGAGTGTCCAGTCGAGTCTCAAATGTTGTATTAACCTACTGTATAACCAGGAACCTGCCAATGCTCAACAATCATTTTCGGCGACTCGCGAACCTACCATATGGCGTGCGATTCCAGTCCTCGAGTATCTCCAACAAACTTGGCAAAACATGGCTGGTTCGTCAAAGTTTGACGACTTTTCATCCGCGATCAACTCTGGCCTCGACAATATTCGCAAATGGTACCACAAAATCGACGAAACTGATGTTTATTTCGTTTGCCTCGGTATGTATTTTATTTATTATGATGCCCTATCTAATGTACAATGTAGCGCTCGATCCTAACTATAAGGTGGCATACGCGAAGGGTAAATGGGAGCCTCGCGACTTTGACGAGGGCATGAGAAGCTTGCGGAAGGTTTTCGACAAATATTATCATTGCAATGTCTCGCCCGCCACTGCAGAGCCAGCTGCTGTGGCTCCTTCCTTGCTTGCTCGCCAGGGGTCATATGGCCATAGCTGGATGCGCGATGCTGTCAAAACTCGTGTCGCAAATGACACCGCAAATCGAAGACCTCACCAGGAGCTCGACGAGTATCTTGCTGCCCCATTAGAAGATGTTGAGAATATAGTGGCGTGGTGGGGCGTGAGTTTTTTCGCATCGTGTTTCCTTGCAAGTTGACTTAAAATGCCTTTAGCACCATTCCATTCAATATCCCACCATCTCTCGCATTGCAAAGGATTACCTCGCTATTCAAGGCTCTGCTGTCGCATCTGAACGAGCGTTTTCGAGTGGCGGCATCACTGGGACCACGCGCCGTAATCGGTTGTTGCCAACAACATTTGAGGCCCTACAGCTGTTGAAAAGTGGGTACTGTCAAGGCCATATTTCCACAACGGTTCAAGCTGAGTTTGCTGCTGCTCACGAACACTCTGCCATGGACGAAATTTAGCTACTCATTTACTGTTCATGTATTTCTTGCAATTTTTGTCAATTTATATGTAGCGTTCGAGCGTTCGAACGCGTTCTGAACTCGAACCGAACGCTTGTGAACGCGTTCATCAGCATCCGGTCCAGCGTTCATCCTCCTTGCCTGAACGCGACCGATGGTTCAGTTCGGCGTTCGCATTTAGAGGCCTAAGAACCGAACCGAACCGGACTTCGGCACCACTAATCTGGATCGTATGAAGGGCGATGGCGATATTGGCGAGCGATACTGAATGTATTGAAACATGTGCGGATAGAATCGAACACGTGAAGAATTACACGAGTGGGATGTGAGTTTGGCTGATCCTGTGCAACAGGTAAAGGTGCTTGTGGAAGCTCGTCCCTGTATCGTAATGGAAGTCTGAGTATGCGCCTTGGGCGTGAATCGTGATTTGTAAAATCTGGAACATCGGAGGGGTCTTGGGGAGGAGAACCTGGACTAGTAGTCTGATTGGAGTCAATCAAATTATTGGTGGACGGGGAGGGAGCAATGCTGCGGGATTGATCAAGTATCGGGGAAGTGGGGTTGAGTATTGATTCTGGATGGCTGCTCGAGGATGAAAGCACCGTGGTCTTGGATAAGGCTAATCAGCCTATCACCCATGGATGATAATAGAAGTATCACGTACTTGGGTTTCATCTGATGGCTTCATCCTCTTAAACACTTTTGTATGCTTTGGGTCCTCACGAGCACGTCGTTTAAAATTCTGCGCCTGGAGATCTAGGCGGTGCTTGTAGTGGTGGCAAGCCCTCCGGTGTCGAGCGAGCCCCGCGCTGTCAGAGAATTCACGAGGACATGGCAATCCACATCCCCAGCGATGATGGTCCATTATTAAAACACACAACGCCAGACAGAGAAGGCAGAGGGTAGTTCGAATATTCATTTCAACTTGAACATGTCCAAGATTTGAAGTCACCGTGACGGTAGTAGTATTGACTGGTGGGATGATTGAAGTCGAGTCAGCAAATGTCCAAGTCACCTCACTACGTAATTCTTACTAACAGCTCCACCAGTGGGTGGCCGCTCAGGAAGTTCTAGTGACAGCTGAGGTCTGGCCCGGGGTTGTCTCACTGTGTCAATGCCAAAGGTGTGCTGGTACAACTTGAGTTCAACTACTAGTATTGTATCAATGGAAGAAAGCCTCATGGACGAGTACAATGTGATGGTACATCCGAGTCAAGGGTATCAGAAATGATGGCATGCTGGAATACATGTTCATGATGAGGATAGATGTTAATGGTGGGACTGAGGGACCGTAACTATGAGTATCAAGGTGACTTGAGTGGCAGGCATCTACTTGCCAATGTTGCTAGTACTGTCTTACGGTACACTCCGGCTCCGGGCAAGTGCATCAGTGCGAGCACGCGTGAGTGAACGTGTGTTCCTGGCTGGTCCTGAATCAAATGCTTCGTCCGCTGTGCGCTTGCCAGTGGCTTCTGCATCAAACGCTTCATCCGCTGTGCGCTTGGTACCCTCAGGCCTACTGCCCATATACCAAGACTTATACCTACTGTATGCCATCGCCATGCTTGCAAAGGCAAGCTTAGACAGCATGGCATCCCATGTAAAGGGGAGAGTAACACGCGCTTCCAGCAGAGCCGAAACATCAACGTTTGGGCTGGCCTTTCGAGCCAACTCTGCATACTTGTCCCTCATCCGGGACAGCCCCCTCTCTATCATGCGTGTGACTTTGTCCATCAACTTGTTCGGAAATAATTCCTGTTGTAAGTATATAGTCAGTAATAAATCACAAAGTGCCGGTGTAACTCACGCCACGTGCTGTGAGTTCTGGGTCTCGTGTGTCTAATTCAATGTGCCCACTGTTGTTTTGCACCCAGACCTGGAGATGCACGCTTTCCATCGCATGCCAGGGGTGCTTTTCAACCACAATGTCCATGGGTTTTTTAAGCGATCTTGGTCCAGTGCGGTTGGAAAGGAAGGCATCGGAGGTTAACAATTTCTTCTTTTGTAGATGTATCCACGCTTGACTGGACTCTGCAGGTGAAGTGTAGTGGACACGTTCTTGGATCTCGGCGATAAAGAGTAATACAATGCCTGGGAACTCTTTGAGCCTGTCCCTGAGCCTCTGTAGTAGATCGGCTCGGGGCTGTGATACAGCCACTTCGCCCATGACAGGATTAATTACGATGGGGGGGTCAGTGAGGGTAGTGACCATGTGGAGGATATCGGGTATACATTTCACCGTGTCCCCATCGATGGTCAAGTTGGTATGGGTGTCTGAGGACAACAGTTCTTCGGCAATGAAGTCCTGCAGAACAAGATCCAGGCGTTCCAATGATTTGCTGATAACCTTGATTATAGCCTCGTGTATGGGAGAAGGCATCTCAATGACAAGGGTATGGGTATCGCAATTATATTCTAACCTAGAAAAATTCTGTGTTATCACTCATGAAAGATTACCAGAACATATTTACCTTGGTCTTGCAGGGCAGTCTTCGATCTTGCAAGAGATATAGTCGTAGTCTGCTCGAGTGATATTTTGAAAAACCTGACAACATAATGACGAAGTAAACGAATATTGTGGCACATGTACATACCTTGCAATCTGTCTCGCGATTCGATTGTGAGACAAAGCTAAGCACCTTGTGTCGCCTAGCAATGGGAGACTCGGTCAATTTTGAATTGACCCCACGGAAGGTGGCTTGAGATGAGGAAGTGTCCTTGGTCGCTGGCGTTCTTGCCTGGCTCACTGCTAACCCAGGCCTGGTTGAAGACCGCTTGTATGGTTCAATAGTTTTCCTAGAGTTGCCCTGCCTGTTGTTTTTTCTCAGTACAGGGCTATTGGATGAGGAATGACTCCTGATAGTGATTGTGTCGGTCATGGACATGACGATTACGATTGCTCAAAGCTGAAGGCGGCCCTTCAATTGCTCGCAGGCAAAGGTGTGATTATGTAATTGATCTCCACAAACAAAAAACTACTCCGAGTCAGGCTCAGGTTAGCACTCCAATAATGAATTAATTACACACAGGCGGCAGCGCATCGCCCAAGGACATGGCGTGGAATTTCTAAAGCTCCACGGGTCTTGATGATCAATTTGATCGGCGAACTGGCGCCAGACATTGAGCTTAGCTTGAACCGGTCACATCCCTGAAGTTCCCATTAATGAGATGATGATTGTCATAAGTAGTACTACCTTGGAGAGCAACTCAGGCTCGAGTCCGAGTCCCAATCACATCATGATGTCACAGTTATGCTGGTGGAATTTAAAGACTCGACGTTCAATTTAAAATTTGGCACACTGTACCGAAACCATTCCAAGTCCATTTGTTTTGGAACTATCCTGCTAACTTTCACGATGCGGCTGTGCTTGCCACATGAGATCGAAAGGATGATTTTTCAACTTGCAGCAAGCGCTCACCCTAAGCGTCATTTGCCCTCATATCTGCTAGTTGCTGGAAGAGTTCATGATTGGTAAGCACTACTGTAGCTGGAATCCTGGAGTTGACTCTTACCTAGAGTATGCTGCATAGGGTCGAAGAATTGATGTACCACACTGTGATCCTCACCAGTGAATTTCAAGCACGTGATTTCATTGACTCCCACCCTCTTGCTTCTGCAAAAGTGAAATCACTTTGTCTTGATGGTACTTTGCAGCTCATGACAGCGGCCCGCATCATAGAGCTGTGCCAGAGCATTGACAATCTTGCCCTCTGGGTTCTACCTGAAGGGGATATGCCTAATGTCCCAGCTTGCCTCTTGACCGCCTTAAACAGGCTTCCCCTGTCACGACTGTCCATTCGTTTGTCAGCCATCTTCTGCAGAACGGCAACACCATATTTGCCATCTATCCCATTGTTTGGAAAAGTCACCCACCTTGAATTACTTGAAGGTTGGGTACTCTTTGGCTTTCCTCAGGCTACCGGCATACATCAACTCACTCAACTTACCCATCTGTCTCTTCGAGTGGTCGCCCACCAGACAGCACCAGCATTACTACAGATGATTCTCGCAGAATGTGCGTCCCTGGAGGTTTTGGTTTTGCGCGTAATAAATGGAGTTGAGGATATAGAGGCGTGGTTGAAGGTCAAAGGACTTGATGATCCTCGTATCATGGTAACTGTGATGGACCCTCATAACTTCTGGGACAGCTTGACAAGCGACGACTCGGAGACAACAACTATAGCACTATGATCTCCGTAGTAATGAAAGCAATTGAGAATAATTAAATGAATATTATTGAATACTAAGTAATACAATTCGCTCATATGTATATACAGCGCGTATTGGGGGATACTGAGCATTGGAACTGTCAGCTGAGGGGTGGTGGCTATGCCCGTGGCCTTGGCTGTGATGAGACGAGTGCGAATGCAAGGGCAAGTGTGAATGCGAATGTGAGGGGGACGGAGAGGGTGATGTGATGTTAGGGCTGTACTCGCCAGGGATCGCCGGGCTTGGAGGGACTGGGGAAGGGAAGTGACTGGGTGCATCGAGGGCATTGAGCTCTTGGACTAGCATAGGCGACACTGCATAAAATTAGTGATGAGTTGAAATGGGATGGGGGGACGTACCAGATCTGATCGCGTAGCACAGCTGGATAAACGCGGAGGAATTCAGGGTGGCTGAATTCCCAAGTTTGGGATGTGATTGATGTGCGGCGTTGGGCATGTGGAGTCTGTTAGATGAGATGTCAGATGGCGAAATGACTGAATGGAGGAACAGACTCTGTTGATTTTATGAAAACCATACATGTTGAGTTGGCGGACAAAGCTCGAGAACTGTGGGGGTGTAAGTGGGTTAAACGATAGTGGGCAAATTACGGACGTTGTTGTGCTTGAAATGAGAGCCGAGAATGCTCCTGCTGAATTCACCTACGTTTGAGACAACAAAGCTAGAAAGAGTGAATAAGGGGGGACACGCAAAAGCGATGATAGATGACGACTGACCTTGTTCTGAGTTCAGTCCACGCGACGAAAAGCTGACTCTTTGGATCGTTGATCATCCTGTAGACGTTGAATGAGAGATATGAAACACAGCATTGACTTGGAACTTACTGATAGGACTGAAATTTGGAGGAGATACAGGTGTTATTGGGGATACACTGTGATGGAGATTGATTGGTGAAGTGACTGAAAGTGAACTGAGGTTCAGCATTAAATTACTGCTAGTCGGTCTCGATTCTGTCGAAGGTGATCGTTGATCCGGAGTGTAACAGTAGCCTGGCGACAGCAAGACGGGCGATGAAAATTCCGGCCATGCTTTCAGATATGATTATATATAGTTCGTGTAGTTTGCGAGAGCCCTTTCGGCTGGCAAACAGCGCACGGACATGGGCGTCGCTATGAAGAAACAGAGTCCAAGTCAGACTCAAGGTTAAGCACTAAGGTGTGAAGTGGAATGAAGGTTATACATTACTAGTCTTATTTAGCGGCATCTAGGCTCATACACTGATGTTCCGCTGCTTGTGCACTGGTTGAAAAGGTTGAAAGCAAGACAAGGTCAAATGTTTCACTCGGGTGTTCACGGTAGGATCGAAAAATGATACATGTTGAGCTTCCACACACGTCACGTGTGTGGAAGCTCAACATGTATCGTGAGGCCTAAAGTAGGAAAACAAAATACACGGGTTCCATTATCACGCGCGACGGGTTAACTTAGATATATCATATCATAATGGCTCAGTTATTGTTTTTCTTCTCTACTTCTCTCTCGTGGGGCCCCCGGCCCAGGACCAAATGTCTTCAGCTGCCAGGCGATAGCTCTGGGCTGGTCACTGCATGAGAGTCCCTCACCTAGGGAAACACTGCACCTCCCTTCAGTCGGATGCCTCGCTTCCCTCCCATTTAGGCCTATCCTATTCATAAAATCACACAAAATGATATATTCAATGTCTATGCTCAAACACGGTATGCTTGATTTTTGCAGAAACTGTCATGGCTGACACTTAGGTTGGTGTACTCATCAGGCAACATGCATAGTGACCCCGCCCTCATAACACTCCCACTACAAGACCCATCTTCATCTTACCATATTCCCGCTCTGCTCTACAAGCAAGTCGATTTTGAAGCGTCCTCCACCCGCCCAAACTGGTATCATCTCTCGAATCAAGGGTTTTCTTCCAACACAATCTCCCGATTCTGCCAGCCGACGACATCAAACCTCTCAAGCGTGCCCATTTTATACTTCCACAACTCGTTACAGTTTACCCTATATCCTCTGTCAACCCTCCATCAACACCCACACTCAAAGATGAGAAGCGGGCAATCGAAGAGAGAGAGGCAGAGAGACGCAAGAGAGTTGTCAGAGGCAACTCTATTAGTCCGAACGAAACGGAAGAATGGTGGAATTTAGAGAAGGTGGAATCGTTCTACAGAGAGTGTTGCGCATCAAGAGAGGAAGAATCAGATCCCGCGATTTCTGCCGCCTTTAAGGTGATAAAATCTACTTGTGGGTTCCGAGAGCACATCAAGCTAATCTCAGATGGCAGCGCGCATCTGGCACAAACCCTTGTTCCGTCGATCTGTCTGGTGTACAATTGACTCCCACATCTGCTGCAATTCTCTCTGACGTGTTTATGATCGAGTGCCCGTACAGGGCCTGCCTCCTCCACGCCATCCATCATCCATGCCTCCTCAAACAACTTACACGCCATACGTACCTCGTGCTCGCCGAGGTGTTGCAGCAGCACAACCTCTCCCGCTCTCGGCTTACCGATGCTCGCCATGTCAGCCTCATCTGGTGGGCTTGGTTCTTAGGACACAGAACGGTATCATTGTTATTCATTTTGATAACCGATTGGTCAAGCTTCATTCGTGATCACAGGTATCAGCAATGGCATTGGTAAGTCTTTCTCAGTGAGTATTACAAATATGTGCGGCTGACGTATTGCACAGGGACTGGAGCTGCAACCATGTATATAATATTACGTCCTTCCTTCAACTTCCACTGTCTGTCCTTGCTGCGATTGCACTGATGCTGCTACCAACTGCAGATACACGATATAGAACTGGTCAGTGCATAGATTTAGCATAAACATTATGAATTTTATTTACCTTCCAAGTCTTGCATCAAAATCTATACACGCTCTGGCTGCGGCAGCACGTTCATTGTGTCGATGACATGGACATAGAAATCCATGATCATCATAGGACACAGGTTGTAAAATATATGAAGGCTTTTTGGCGAGACGATGCACATATCAATGATATCATCCAGTGTCCTCACTCCCATTCGTTTCAAAGGGGTGAGGAATAACTCTGGCCATTGCCGCGCCAGCTCATCATTGTTGAGCTGCCCCATGAAAGCTTCCAAAGTGGGGTATGTAATGGATGGGTCAGTTTCAATCTCAAAATCAATGAGTATGCTTGAAGTGATAGGAGTTACTGACATGGGGTCGCGATTAGTACAGATAAAACACTTAGACTCGGACTTTAATGTCACGGTAATGTTGATGACAGAGCTGAGGGTAGTCACAGTAGCCAAGTCCAAGCTGAATGTTGCAAACTCCAAGGGCGCAACATAACACCATGACAAATTCAGTTTAGTAGGTTGAAGTCAGACAGAAAGAACTTAAGCTAGAAGACTGAATGCAAGCTCCGATCTGAGGGCGCAACTTGTCAGTGCTCAATGATTCTTCTTGGCAGCCAAAAGTATGTTCCGAGAAACCGAAAAGCAAAACCAAGGTACTAGTAGTATTTGAATGCATCATAGAACATAATCAATTATATACAGGCGGCATCTCTCAACCATGAAAGGAAGGGTTGTCATAAAGTCTTTGTCCCTAAATGTGATATCGCCGCTTACAAGGTCCGGTACCAAGATGATGGTGAGGTCCACATCCAGATACTCTAATTACAATGGAGTATTTTACATCACAGCGACTCCAACCAGCTTCTCAAATCGGTCTTTGAAAATGTCATCGTGGTTTGGTGGGTGACCATGACTCGGATACACGGGTATCCTTCATTCCATCCTCCACCATGTCTCAGTCTCCTGACCATAATCTACAGAACGACAACCATAGTGCACTCAAACGGCGTATTGCTGCTTTAGAGGAGCAAAACGCTGACCTACGGGGAGAACGCAGCAATAAAAGGTGAGCACTACCACTGTTAATTGCTGAATTTATCTTCATGATGCCACTTGTGTTTTGCAGCCGTGCTGATCCATATCTTCTTGCTGGGTGAGCTATTCGGCGGCTCGTGAGCCTCAATTGCAGAGTCAAGGACCTCATTGGAGAATATGACCGAAGGACCACAGTATGTGGTGAAGATGATAGTGTACAGGTTCAACACATGGAAGAGTAAGTACAATTTTACTTCAGTTGGCAGTTTGATCTGACGTTCAAAATTCAAGGGAAGAACGTCTTTATGAAACATTCAAGCAGTTGCTGCGCTGGGTCCCATGTGTCCGCGACCTCGTCTACTCCCAAAGCGATGGATATCAACTTAATAATGCCTATCAAAAGGTAAGTCGCACATTGTGCAAATAAATCATACTAATGATGAACTCGATTCAGCTAAATAGAGGCGCAGATTCGGCCCGGGGTGACGATGCTGCTTCACTTAAGCTTGCAGTTGCTTCTTTGCTGAATGAGGCACAGCCTACCCCCAACCCACCAATCTCTTCGCGGAACAAATCTGGTCATGGATTTTATAATGATGCGACCGCCGAACTTCTCTGTCCGGTAGACTTTAACTGGGCAGATAAGAGGTACAATGTTTGCTATGCGACTGGCTTATATATCATAGTGCTGATAATGACCGCAGAACACAGGAAGGGATATGAAACTACGATCATAACTTCCAAGTTACTGCACACTCTTGGCCAACCTTCATGTACAAGGATGGTAAGTATGATCGCAAGGACCCGACGAAAGGGCTTTTCAAAAGTGCTTTACTTCTCAGGGTAGGTTTATTGTCCTTCCTAGACCTTTGGGGTATACTGGCACTCAAATGTTAAATCTTAGACGTTCAAACACATATTTACATCCCCTAGCTCTGCCGGCGAGATGCAACCAGATGAAGAAGCATTCCATCGGGAACCTTCATACAAGCGATCAAGGACCTTAGGAGAACGACGCACCAGGTCTGATGTTGCAGCGTTATTAGGAATGCGGTCAGTTCAGCCACGAGCTATTGCATATTCAGCAGTCCAGGTGCATTAAATTATTTCCCATTAACAATGACTAAAGCTACTTCGCTAGTTGCATTTTGCCTTGTCGAGCTGTGGGTCCTGGCGAACTGTCGATGATGAGTTCGATCACCACCAATTTTACATTCATATGATCAACTATTTCGAACATCCGCCAACATCTACAGCCAAAGTTTCCGTTGAAAACCTACTCATTTGGTGGAACCGGTGAGTGTGTTTCCAACACTGTAGCTTTCTGTTCACTCATTTTGCACACATCATGATCACAGACAGATCTTTGGCCCTCGTAATGTGTCCTCTTACTCACCTCAGATTGCAGTGCAGTACTCGGTTGCCAACACTTCGGCCAAACGCTAGGGCTGCGTAATAACAATGTACCACTTATTTGTATCTTATGCTACAAGTACACGATGATAATGAATTGAGTTCTGACTCGAGATTTGAAGGTGTGGTCATGTTGAGCATCATTTCCAATCACCGTCTCAGATCACAGCTAATATATAAGATCATATGGGACCAACCAACCAAGAAAGAAATAGACCACTAATAACAAAAAAAATAGTGAAGACCATCATCTACCACATCTTTCTATCAGTATAACACCATCCTCAAGGTGGGGAGGTCTCGGGAAGGCCGGATAACTGAGACATTATTTAACCGCTGATATCATCAAGGAGATGGCCATTCAAGATTATAATGCTGTATCTATTATCAATAACTTTATTTTGAACTGGTAAGGTCATTCCCAGCTGACGTTCATTGCTCAAACAAATGTAATATGGAGTGGAAATCACATATTTGCAGCAGGATGCTACATTTTAGTGAATTAAATCTTGTGGACGTCATACTGTATCTTGCCATGTAAAAGTCACCCATGGCCAAGTTGTAGCTTTTCGGGTCAACAGCTAGAACAATATCCAACATATGTAGTACTGCTATTTTCAACATGAATGGTAAGGAAGTTGAATCACCCCCATGACGATAATCATTGGCCACAGAGTTTACCCTTATAATGCTATTCATGAGGTTACAGACTGACATATAATAATTTTACTAATTGTAGGTATTAGACCTTTTACAAGGTGAGTATAAGGGTTGATAGCAAAAATTGCATTTCAGTGGTGGGATAGGTGGGAGAGTTGAGAGTACAAGCTAAATGCTTCATCATAGTCAGACTGAACGCCCCGTTGCTGGAATCTGTGTTGAAGGCTGAGTGCAAGATTGTTAAGAGACGGGGATCGTTCTGAATGACTGGGGGAACAGTGGAGTAAGGCAGCACGATTGAGCTCGATGGCCTCATCAAGGTCAGACATGATGCCCTGTTGCAGAAATCTCTGATGAAGGCTAGCAGCAAGACTGTTCAGATACGAGGATCATTCTGAATGATCGGGGGGACAGAGGAGTAATGCAGCCCAATGGAGCTCGATGGACTCATCAAGGTCAGACATGATGCCCCGCTGCTCAAATCTGTCTCGAAGGCTGGCAGCAAGATTGTTCAGAGACAAGGATCGATCTGAATGACCGGGGGGATGGAGGAGTAATGCAGCACGATAAAGCTCGATGGCCTCATCAAGGTCGGACATGATGCCCCACTTCCGGAATCTGTTTTGAAGGCTGCCAGCAAGATTGTTCAGAGCGGAGGATCGTATTGAATGACCGGGGGGACAGAGGAGTAATGCAGCCCGATTGAGCTCGATGGCCTCATCAAGGTCGGACATGATGCCCCGCTGCTCAAATCTGTTTTGAAGGTAGGCTGCAAGATTATTCAGAGACATGGATCAATCTTTATGACCGGGGGGACGGAGGAGTAATGCAGCACGATTGAGCTCGATGGCCTCATCAAGGTCGGACATGATGCCCCGCTGCAGGAATCTGGCTCGAAGGCTGTTTGCAAGATTGTTCAGAGACATGGATCGTACTGAATGACTGGGGGGACAGAGGAGTAATGCAGCCCGATTGAGCTCGATGGCCTCATCAAGGTCAGACATGATGCCCTGCTGCTCAAATCTGTCTTGAAGGCTGCCAGCAAGATTGTTCAGAGACATGGATCGATCTGAATGACCGGAAGGACGGAGGAGTAATGCAGCCCGAAAGAGCTCGATGGCCTCATCAAGGTCAGACATCATGTTTTTCTGCAAGAATCTGTTTCGAAGGCTGGCAGCAAGATTGTTCAGAGACAAGGATCATACTGAATGACTGGGAGGACGGAGGAGTAATGCAGCCCGATTGAGCTCGATGGCCTCATCAAGGTCAGACATGATGCCCCGCTGCTCAAATCTGTTTTGAAGGTAGACTGCAAGATTGTTCAGAGACATGGATCGATCTTTATGACCGGGGGGACGGAGGAGTAATGCAGCACGATTAAGCTCGATGGCCTCATAAAGGTCGGACATGATGCCCCACTGCAGGAATCTGTCTCCAAGGCAGAGTGCAAGATTGTGCAGAGGGTAGCATTGTAACCAATGACCGGGGGGATAGAGGAGTAATGCAGCTCGATTGAGCTCGATGGCCTCATCAAGGTCGGACATGATGCCCCGCTTCTGGAATCTGTCGTGAAGGTTGAAGGCTAGTTCACTGATAAACAAGGATCGAAGAGAGTGGCCTGGAGGACCAAGCTGCAACGCAACTCAACACACTAGGGTAACAAGCGAAGATGACCACTGCCCCATCTCTGTGAAAGGTCTCCAATTGAGTGCAAAATGGAGTCAAATCAGACTGAATACCTACCTAGGGAGCTGAAACTGCAGTACTAGGAAACCAAAGACCTGCCAATACGAGGGAAATGATATGGTGAGTGCTCAGCGATCCCAGGAATTTAACGGCCAGTTAGAAGACTATGGTGAGGTTGAGGCCCTGTTTGAAAATTACATGGGGCCGGAGTATCGCAGCCTGAAACCGCACTGCAGCTGCACATCGGCTCAAAATCTCATGCAAAAAACACGAGGGTGACATGATGAGTTCACTGACCTCAATTACATATAACTATGACTTCCGAACAAATATCACAGGCGTGTTTTACCATCCATTTACTTCAAGGAAGGGCCCTTGTCAGCGAGCTCAGGTAAAAGCATCCAAAAATATGCGGGGCATCACAGAAAGCACCAGTACTAGGCTTCCACCTTGGCCAATCAAACTTGGACTTTTAGAGTCCATTTGTGCTGCTAGCGTAATGGTCAATGTTTGATTTAGTAGAAGGAGACTTGAACGTACGGTTACCGTGAGGCTGAAGTTGCTTCGATCGTAGTGTGACCAACAGGTCTGACACGCCTAGACAGCGGATGGCGTGATCATGCTCACAAGCGCCCATAATACACTTTTCCGAACACTCAACACGACGGCCTTTGCCGTGAAAGGCTTCTCCAGAACTCACACCTGTGCCACTCTCTGGTTGCCTCGCTTGCATTATTATTGATCATGTGCATGGAGAACGAGGGAATCTGATGAAATTAGACAGGCACTCTAGTGCCATTGAAACTACAAGGAACGACTGCGGCAGTCTTCTATCTAGTATCTGGTTTGTATATAGTATACTCAACACATCTCTTCTAGACATAGTCCTCCTCGCGCCCAAGGACATTCTTCCGAGAGACACTCTAGCCCTTTTCACCCACTCCAAAAGTTCCTTCCACTCGGCTCATTCCTTCTCAGCTCATCATACGTATCTCAACATTGACAGCTTATTGGGCCGATCTCTTAGACTCGAACGTGGGCATAGCATCGATCGCATCTCGCTATTTGTTGACTTATATTCAAATTCTATCTGAAGCCGCCAGTGCGAAAAACGTCGTGAAGCATTCATTCACCTTATGGAAGATCTCCAGCGATTCCACCTCCTGTGACTGCATAGTCCTTGCCGTCCGGAGCTCGCAGTGCCCATGACCATGACTAGGAACATCGCCCCAAAACACCCCTGCAACAATCAAACAACGTGCCTTGAGCACGTTGTCCTCAACCATTATCCGGTGGCACGCCTATGACTTGATGCACCACATCTTTGAACATCCCTGGTGGGAGGGATCGACGGAGGACATGACGGTTTTACTTCCGTGTTTCATTCTCGCCAACACTATTCATTTTGCTATGCATCTGGAACACGCCCTTGTCGACAGTGCCGCACTTCTTGACGAAATTGCTGCTTCAATGCAAAAACCACCAGTGAGAATTCAAACAGATGATGAATGCACCAAAGGATATGCTTCTGTTTCGGGTTCCACGGACTCGCAATTGAGTTCAACGCTTGCAGCTTTCAATGCACAACCTTTGAGGCAACACTGCCATTGGAATCCATATGCTTAAAAACCCCGAATGAGATAATGGTGGTCACCAAAATCCTCGAGACATGCACCGTTGCAATAGCCTTGTTCAGTGTCGTACCCTCCTAGGTTTCACGTTGGGACATTCCCACTCATACTGTTCACAGGTTGTCATGGGAGTCCTGCTATGAAACACAGGCACGTCATTGAAAAGTACATACTGTTCACAGTCGACTTATAACTCAAAGTCTGCATGGAAGTGGTCAAGGTCGTGATGACCTTTGAAGAGGTTGCTGCATCCTGTGGAATGTCTGATTCACTGCAAGAATTTATTCCAGTGAAAGAAGGCCAAACGGCACACAGAATACGTGATGTCATGCTGATTGTCTTATTTTCAAAGAAACTCTTGTTTGCTGATGGCGATATGAAAGGTCTGCATGTTTTCGTGTTTTGACCGCTGTTGAACGTTGTACACTATGTTGTTTTGGTGCTGTTCACAAAATAAGTGTTATTCATAAATATAGATTACAAGGAAAGAAAGGAATGATCGCTCAATAAATGAAAGTTACGAATCTCTCGTACAATGGAGTTCCTTACATGGCACGAAATCAAATGTCTGATCAGCGGTGACAGCAACTGTAGAACGTGAGTGGGCCTTTCCCACAGACAACAATTCTGGCACTACGCACTACGTTGGCATGCCTGTGGCTGGACAACGGTTCCGTCAATAGAACAAGTGTTACAATAACATTTAGAGAGGCCCCTATACTCATTTTCCTTCGCTTCTTAAACGGGCCGTCCGTACCACGCTTATCTCTTATCATGCCTATCTCTTATCTTGCCAAGCGGGCTGTCCGCCTCTTCTTTGCTTCTATCTTGATAACACATTTACAAGCTCCGCTTGAACACTGGTATATAAACCTACCTACCCATGATTGTATTCTTTACTTTAATCTACTGGGTTTTACCTGGAACATTGT